>NC_051436.1:2367671-2401718 GCF_001649575.2 Kryptolebias marmoratus | reverse complement strand
GATGCATGGATGGATGGATGGATGGATGGATGGATGGATGGATGGATGGATGGATGAATGGATGGGTGGATGGATGGACGGATGAATGGATGATGGACGGATGAATGGATGGATGGAAGGATGGACTGAGAATATATCTTATTAGATCCATATATTTTTTATCAGGTAGCTTAGTAGTTATATGTGCCTGTTTCTTTGTTCTTTTAAACTTTAATTTCATCTCATCTCAACAATCAACAAATGGTTCAGTTTTTTCTGTTTCCTGAAACATTGCAAAAAATGACTTAGGCAATTATTTTAAGAAGGTGACGATTTGTGAGTTTATAGCCATGGAAAGATTAAAATCATTGCTTTAAAAAGGAATGCAGAGATAATTAGTCAGAGGTTTTATCCAGTTTACAGATTTTGATTCAGAGGTGAGTGACACTGCAGGTAATTAACTCATTTCCATTCAGTTTTTGACTAAAGCAGCATTGCACTGCCATCCAGAAGGCAGTGCTTTCCATAACCCCTGGAGTGAATCTAATTTGAACTGTGTCCATTGTTGGTCTTGCAGCATGGTAATTTCCCTGCTCGGTGTAGGAACAGCAGCGGTAACACCAGGCAGGTGGGAAGATTGAACCAGAACTCAGACAACCACACGCCACATTTATCATCGTCCTTACCTTGCAGCAAACCAAACAAAGTATTCAGACAAATGTTGCTCATGTATCTCATCAGCAGCACTCCCAGTATGGCTGTGATGGTAATGAAGGCCCTCATTTTGGACTGGTCAGTCTGCTTTCTTTTCGTACTCTTTTCCCCGGGCCCAGAACGATTCAGAGCACAGAGGACCGAAATGCTGCAGAAAACGATAAAAACTAACACAGGAGACACGAAAGCAAAAGATATAGCTGTCATAATTTTGTGATCCGATATAGACAGGCAACCCATCCCTAAAAAGCACAGCAGCCAAATACAAGCGATAATAACATTTCTGATTCGGATGCCTTTCGTGGTCCGCATGCTCAGGTAGGTGACAGGGTGAATAACTGCCATGTAGCGCTCCCCACAGGTCAGGGCGTGAAATAACATCTGCCCAGTGAAGAAAACAGAAAAAAAATAAATGCCAACAATCTTTAGCTCAGCGATGTTTGTGTAGACTCCCAAACAGCACAGAACGGAGCCCCCGATGTTAAACAGTTCTACGATGACCATGTGGTAGGTGAAGACGTCGGTGTGGCTCGGCGCCGTCCCCGTGCACCGCCGCCGCCAGCGCTTCACGCCCGAGCAGAGGATGAAGATGCACAGAGGGAGGAGGATGAGGACGGCAAAAACGGTGAGGAGAGTGATGCTTAAAACGCCAACTGTCGAGCTCCAGCACTTCTGCAGGTTACCAACAATGTTTGGGATGGGATGAGAAGGAAAATAAAAAGAGGTGTTTAAAGAAGCGGAGGATGACATGTCTGTGAGGGAGAAATGGAGGAAATAAAAGACAGAAAGTAAAAAAATATATAAATAATGCAAATGAGACTAACAACGCAATGCATTGATGAGATGATTAAACGTCTGACAAAGTTTCACCATTATTGTACAAATCATGCTTTTCTTTTCACCACAGTCAGTTCTGAAGAAATTGATTGATGAAACTGAAATTATTGCTTAAAACATTGCTTTATTCCTGCTTCTTTCTCAAGACTTAAACCAAATCTATTAGGTGTTAATTTATAGAAAACAAGACTTATAGAAATTCAAATGAGCTTGACCTAAAACAATAGTTTGATGCTTACTCAGAGATTTTTAATGTTGATTATCTACAACAATACATCAGCCAAAGAGTACCAACAATAAACCAACATTTCTACATTTCAGCCTACAGTAATTATATAAAATCAAGGAATAAGTTGTTTTTTATTGGATATTATATGTGTGAAGACCTGTAATAACTTCTTAAATGAGTAGTTATATCTAATCTATGATTAATTAGATATATATGTATCGTTGAGGCAAATGTTTTATAATAAATATCTATTTAAGAAAATAAATAAAAACAGAAGAAAGCAGGAACAGACCCTGATTTATAAGATTAATTACTCACTTCGTCAGGAGTTTCGAGCGGCGCTCCACGAACACCTGGACTATGAACTGATGAGTCCACACGCTGCTTTTATGTCACTGTGTTGTGTACTTGTGTGTGTTTTTTCACACACAAAGACAAACCATACATTAATACATCCAAAACTTAATAAATATTTAACAAACAGCAGTGATAAATATTTGTGATTGTTGACAGAATTCAAAAGAGGCGTAAATCAAAACTGACACTCATTCAAATCAGGATTAAAATACTTGTTCATGTGTTCATTTGGTGTTTTGATAACCAAGCACTCTATAAATAATAAGTTATTCATTGAATTATATCATCTGTTTTATCATTTGTGCTAATGTTGTTGGTTTTATAAATTACAGCATGCCTCTTTGCCTTTTTATTTGTTTCCTCTTAAAGCAAAAACAAATGTCTGTCAGGAGCAGACGGAGCGATTCTTCTTCATCACACATTATTTTTCATTACTGTGTTTATGATTACATGTTTCTATGACTTAAAATGGATATTAACACCAATAACGTCTGGCCTTTTTGCTCTAAAAATAATAATATATAATGCAAAGCTGAGAGATGCAGAGCAGGAAGTAAGCGACTTCAGTCTAACATAATCAAATTTTAATCAAATCCATGATGCCACGAGGTCAATGTTGTCTTTATCAGGTTGATACCGGCTTAGGATTTTAAAATATTATGATACTTTTTTTTCTACTGGAGAATCCAGAATTCAAACAAACAAAAGCCGGTTATGTCAGCAAATTTTAAAGATTTTAAAACCTGACTAAAAAAGCACAAATACAAAAATCCAAATCAACAGAAATTCAAAAACTTTCAGTCATTCTTACACCAACCATCTTATCAGAGTTTTTATAATCTTCAGATTTAATAATTAACAAGGCATTGTTAAGTTTTGATACAAAGGAAACATTCACTTTGAGTACTTGAGAAGTTTAATAATCTTACTTTATTAAACACTTTTTGTCTTTAGCTCTTGAAGTTATGGTTCTGATGCAATACTTTCTGCAAGAATCTTCTGTATTTTTATGCACAAGGCATGTAGGTAATCTGCACCTATTGCTCCCTCATCTGTAGGAAAACTGTATTACATATTAAGCTTTTTTATTCTTAATGAATTGAAAAAGCAGAAAGAGCAGCTTAACTTATTCGGCGACCCTGCTGTTACTCCGACCTTACCGTTCAAAAAGCCTAATCAAGTGTGACCTATTAGAACATAACTGGATCACAGCAAATTTGGCAAACCTTCAGTGTGAAGACGGTCATGGCACTGTTACACTCCTATTACTTGGAAAATAGTTTTTATTCTTTGTTTTCTTCTAAGACATGCTTTAAGAACTAGCCTAGTGTTTATTTTATAATTATTTTCTGCAATTATTGTTTGCAAAGCCCAAACAACTTACTTGTAATTACAGCCTGGCAGTTTCCCTGCTTTGTGTAGAAACAAGAGAGGTAAAATCAGTTTGCTGGGCAAACAAAACCAGGGGCTCGACTCAATGGCCACACAACGAAAGACTGAGCTCATTTTCGATGAGGAGAATATGGCACTGCAAACCAGATTCCCACTAAACCCCAGAAGCAGGCTTGCCATTATGGCCATGATGGTGTAGAAATTCCTCAGCTTTATGTGGTCAACCTTCTCCCTGTCCCCACTCCTCCTCCCAGGTTTTGGACGCCTCAAAGCTTTGAGAACTGAGAAGCTGAAGAAAGAAATGACAACTAAGGAAAAGATCTGCTGCCCAAAATATAGAAAGAAAATATAGTCGACAGAGTTTTGAGTCATGAAGGTTATCATCTGTAGAAAAGCCAGCAGCCAAACAGACCAGATGATGCTGTTTTTAAAAGTGAGGCTCCGGCCTTGTTTCAGCTGCAGGTAGGTGACGGGGTGGACCACAGCCAGGTAGAGTTCCAAACAGGTGAGGACATGAAAGCACATCTCTCCACACGACGAAACAAAGAAAAGACCCGAAGCCACCATAAATACTCTGTGGTGATGTATGAAGGCAGCGACACAGTACAGGCCAGATCCCCAAATACAGACCATCTCCATGGCAACCATATGGTAAGTAACGACGTCACAGTAACTTCCTGAGTGACCCTGCCGATGTCGCCGGT
The DNA here is from genome assembly GCF_001649575.2 of Kryptolebias marmoratus. Lineage (NCBI taxonomy): Eukaryota > Metazoa > Chordata > Actinopteri > Cyprinodontiformes > Rivulidae > Kryptolebias > Kryptolebias marmoratus. The sequence goes on along the minus strand of NC_051436.1, from coordinate 2,397,506 downwards.
GACCAAGATGGACGACCATGATGGCCGGAGGGACAAAGAGGACTGCAAAGATGGAGGTGAAGCCAGTGAAGATGGAGAAGCTGAGCACGGTGTCGAAGCAGATTAAAAGGAGGGAGTGGAGCGAGGAGTTGGAGGGAAAGTCCTCAGGAGAAAACAGGACAGAGGAGTTGACGGCCATGATGGAAACCTGAAGATGACAAAGGACAAATGTCAAGTTGCATTTTACGAAATGGTACCATATGTAAATTAGGTTTATTATTTTAAAGATAAAACACCAGATTTGTAATTGACAGGAAACTTTAAGCTTTGAGTGCTCTTAAGAAAAGAACAGATGTTGTGAAGGAGCAACAATCCTGAAAGTACCTTGATCTCTGTATCATTATTATTATTATTATTAGTCATTTTCATTATTCTTAGCAGATGTAGAGTTTTCCTTTCTTAGGGTGGCGAAGTGGTGGAATGAGGTTCCATCGGGGGGTTCAAATTTATTGTTGAAGGAAAAATTTTACTTTTGGATTTAAAGTTACTTATTAAAGCTATATGTCTATGGCAGGGGCAGGCAACCCTGGTCCTCAGGGCCACCATCCTGCAGATTTTACTTGTTCCTCTGCTCCAACACACCTGATCTGAATCAATGGGTGATTAACAGGCTTCTGCAGAACATGAAGAGGTGATTTAAACATGAATCAGGTGTGTTGGAGCAGAGAAACAAGGAAAACCTGCAGGATAGTGGCTCTCCAGAACCAGGGTTGCCTACCCCTGGTCTATGGCTACAAAAACAACACTTAACTGAGTGCTATTTGTCTGCAACTTCATGCTTTCCTCAGACCCAATAAAGACTCACAATCAGTTGTTTTTGTCAAACAATTGTATCGACCCTTCAGTGGTTGGGACGTCATGAAAGAATCAAATTTCCAGGTTTCTTTGTTGGTGCATTTAGAAAATGAAGGGTGTGTGCAAATTCTAAATCATGAAGTTAGGATGAAGAATAAAGTTCTGTGGACATGTCCTCAATTTTCAACACTGTGCAAAATGTACAGAAATATTTTATTTTCCAGTGCCACCCTTTAGGACTGCCACAGCTCTGGAGGTTAATGTTCAATAATGGCCAAGAGGCTCTCCTAAAACTGAAGCAAGGATTTCAGGTCATGGTGCTTTACTTTAATTTCTGAACTAGAAACTGAGGAATGAAAAGTTGCCTGAGCTTGTCTTTTACTGTGAATAATTCATTATTTCTTTAATTAAAACACATTTATACAATAATGATAAACTCTTGCATTATGTGTAATAATTAGGAGTTCCTATTAAAGTCAGATCCAAGCAGAATAATCTCTTGTAATTCTTGTTGGGTTTTTTAATGTTAAATTTTAGTCACATGAGCTTCCAAAGAAAATGCAACAAATTATTTATAATAATAATAAAAAAAATAAAATAAAAAAAAAGACTACTGAGTACAGAAAGTTGCTTTTCAAGGCAAGTGATAAAATCCTCTGAAGGCACTTTTTCAAGCAGATATAAACATTTTATTTACATTTTTTTCTCACGTGAAACTGGTTTGGCAGTAAGTAAAACATAAAGTAAAATGTTTTAAATAATAAAACAGGTCAAAATATCCAAATATTTTATATTCATACAATAAACAGCTGCTGATTTTTACATTAACCTTTTGTTACAAAACCAGTTAAATTTGTGATAAAAGTCATTTAGCTGTTACCTGCCATACAAGTAAAAGAAATCTGGAAATCTAACCTTTTGATTTTAGTAATTGATTTTTGGAAATGTTTTTAGTTTTTTTTATTAATTATACTTGCTGCCAATAATTTTACTGCAGTTCATGTGCAGAGCCTTTCTAAAGTTTATTTTAACTTTAAAACCTTGCAGTATTTTATGTCCTTTTAACCATTTCCTGTCTTAATAAGAGCCGGAACACAGTAAGTATACCTGAAAGAAAACGTTACCATTTGAAGACCCACCTTTTCAGTGCAGTTCCTTCCTTGTGCTGCATTACAGATATTATTTTTATCTGATGTCTTCTTCAAATGCAAAAAAAATTAAAACATCAGTGCACATGTTTGTGAAGGTTTTGCATACTGTTTAACAATTCTCTTTTTTTACTACGGTTCATTTCTGAAGGCAAATTTTATTGTTGCTTTCATTTACAGGAAAATAAAACCACCAACAAGTAAAGCACAATTTCATTTATCATTTTTGCATGGCTCCTTGTTGGTTTTCTCACTTTAACAGTAGAGTTTGTGTGAAAGACTGCAGGCATGATGCTGAATTGTCTTCACACACACATGCAGATCTTTCTGAAAGAATTCAAAGTAAGACATGACAGTCCTGCTTTGAATGTTCATTTTTTGTCAGGTCGTGGTGGAAAGATTGGGGCGAACCCATAAAGACAAGAACGGCATCACAGAAAGAATGAACCAGCGAGGAAGTGGAGAAGGAGACCAGGTAATCAGGGGAAGTAAGCACAGGGGAGTGATTAGAAAACTTGAGACAGGTGGAGATGGGCGTGGCCTGCAAACAGGCGATAACCTGAGGAGAAGAGAACGATGACAGGAGAACCAAAATAAAGACGACAAAATAAAGCAATAAACCCAAACGGAAACATGAAGAAAACAGAAAATCAAAGCACCAAGACTCAAAGGCAAAACAAAAACACTTGAAGTCATGACATTTTTAGATCACATTCAAAAAAAAATAACCTGTCCTGAAAAGCAAACTAAACAAAGTAAGGACTAAAAAGATGATATTTGTCAAATATTTAAAAACATATCTAAACATTTTGGTACCGACATCATTCCTTGACACAACATGGCATCTTCCAGTGCGCTAACTTTCCTGCTCTGTGCAGAAACAGGAGAGGTAAGATCAGACTGCTGGGCAGCGTAAACCAGAAATCAGACACTAATATGATACAGTCGGCTTTTTCCCTTTTGCCATACAGTTCAAGCCAAAGGACGTTCCATGAAAACCTTAACAACAGAACTGCCAAGATGGCCACAATCGTGTGGAGCGCCCTCTGCTTCGATGGATCAACCCTGTCTCTGTTCTCGCTCTGGTCTCCGGGACCGGGATGGATCAGAACACGCAGAACAGAAATACTACAGAAGGACACGGTTATTATAGATAATATCAGGAGGCAGAATGGAAACACATTGCCAAAATCACCGATTGCCACAAACCCCATCCCTGTAAGGCTGAGCAGCCAAACGCAGACTGCGATGATGTTTCTAAATCTGACTCCTCGTTCCTTTTTCAGTCTCAAATAGACGATGGGATGAACAACAGCCAGGTAGTGCTCCACACAAGTAAGGACGTGAAAAAACATTTCTCCATACCAAATGAAGAACACAAGAAAGAGTCCGGTGTATAAAAATGGAACATTATTTCCATAGATACCAAAAAAACAGACAAAATATCCCAGGGTAGCCATCAGCTCCATGGTGACCATGTGGTAGGTGAAGCAGTCGGAGTGACTCATTGTTGCTGCTGAGGACGAGGAGAACCTTTGCTTCCATTGCTGGGAACCGTGACGGAGGATGAGGATGCACAGAGGAAGAAGGAACAATATTCTGGTGGCGTTGAAGGCAGTGTAAATGAAGGAAGCTGGCTTTGAACGGAGGCAGTCCATGAAGAAACGCAGGGAGGAGAAGCTGGAGGACACATTTGGATGAAGAAGGTTGTTGTTGAAGAGTGAGGAAGAGTTCACTGACATTTCTGCTGGAGAAAAAACAAACAAACAAACAAAACAATCATATAAACATTAGATATCTGTCTATCAAATATTCCATTTTCATTAATCCTGGTCAGGTCTGCAATGAGCTGGTGTCCACGCAGCTTTCTGATGGAGCATTTACCCTGATTTACATTCATTTCCTTTTTTATTTAAATAAAGTTATAATTACAGCCTTGCTTCAACTCGGAAATGCATATTAGAGCCCCAAAATGAGAGTTTATGAAAACAGGTTTAATTTAAACACATGGTTCAAAAGAATAATTTGGATGAAGTGTAAAAGTCAGCAACAAATATAATGTACCTTTTAACTTTTGTCTTCACAGAGCTAATCAAACAAATAATAGGCAACTAAAAATGTCAAAACAATGTTTGTATACAAAACAGAAATAACAAGATATAAGGACATATTGGAGATATTGGAACAGTGTTCATAAAAGTATTAAAAACATCTTATTTATTTATAATATTGTGTACCAATATTAAAGAGACCCATATCTATTAGAGGTCTTCAGTGTCATCCTAAGAAAAATAGTTTTCTTTTTTTTATAAATTGTTAATCATATTTCCACCCGACAATCCTTGTGATGATTTTTAAAAACACCCACCTTCCCTGTTTCTATTTGCATTTCACCTTTTTGTCTTGAGTTTACAACAGATGGATATCTGACCCGGTAAATAGCTCTAAAAACATTAGTGTGAATGTTTGTATGACAGAGTAAAGGTTTGCATATTACAACCAAATCTGCACAGTGTCATTGTTTTTGTATGCGTGATTTCTTTAAGCAAATTTTATTAATTAACTTCTATATTTAAAGAGAGAACAAAGCACGAACGTAAAACCAGATGAGTTACAGCACTGTAATGAGTTTTTTTTTAAATAAAGCTGTAAACACTTAATAAACCAATAATAAGCAGTAATTTATATGAAAGCAGCAAACCATTATTAAGCAGCAATAATAAATAAATTTACAGTTGAAAGTATCAGGCTTTGTGGGGGGATCTGGACCCAGAATGCAGACTGACATGAATAACTTAAAGATAACTAATTTATTAATTAAAGCAAACAAAGGGCAACAAAAACTAATAACAATAATAAGAACTTACAGAAAGGATCACAAGGAGACACAAGGAGAGGACCTGACTGTGGCGTTAATACCAACAAAGAAGCAGTTGTGAGAAAATGACCGAAGGCAGAAGATTGATTACAGCTGGTGATGAGAAACAGGTGAGCTGGGCGTGGCAGGCTGAACGGAAAACTACTGAGCGGAGAGCAGGTGAACACACGGAAACGAGACAAAACTCCAAGATACAGAGAACTAAATCCACACAGGAGCCAGAGTTCTGGAGGACGGCCCGGGAACCGTCCAGCGCCAACAGGAGGCGCCTCGTTCTTTACACAAGTAGCAGAAATAAATACAAAACTCAAACAGAAACATCTACATCCTGACAAAAAGAAAGTACAGCTATGTGCATGAACAGTGACACTTCTAAGACATTTATAATCTCATTAATAACCCGATTAAAAAGCATTTATGGATATTTTATAAGGATAGCCTTATGGTAAAGTGAAATGGATTTAAATTAGTAATTTTGAAATGATTATAATCCTCTAAAAACTAAATAAACAGTACAGCATATACATCACAAGTCATCCTTCATTTTTTATATATTTTCTTTATTGAATAAAATAAATGTGGAGTTGTTTAAAGGTTTGCAGAGTGCTGTAGATCCAAACCTAAACCGTGCAAATATAAAATCCTGATTATTTAAAGCAGCAAAGATAACAACAGGTTTAATTTGTTGTTTAATAGTAAACAAAAGTTTGTGCACAATAATAAACTGAATTAAATACAGAGGAAGATGTAGTTCAAAAAGGATCATAAAAGAAACAAAATACTCTAAATTTAATTGTCATTATGAATGATGGTCTCATCAGATTCTGCCGTGCAGCCATCATGACTTTCACACAGACAAAGTTGGTATTTTACAATGCTGGCTGTGGTCATACAGAGAAAATGTTGGAAAATATATGATTTATCTGAATCAGAAAGTGCAAATAGTATACAGTATTCAATAAATGTGGAAATATTAACACTTTCTTTACGATTACAGTGTGATCAGATGAGCCCTGCTGTCAGACGTGATGTAGACTTAATCATACACTGATAATTATTAAGTGCCTCAAAGTTAATTAAAGTAAAATAAAAAAAAAACAAACGCGGGTGGAAAGAGGACTGGGTAAGTTACATCAGAAATGTTTGCTTTGCAAAAATTCACACCTCGCTTTTTGCAGCTGGTTTTTAAGAATCAAATGTTTTTTTTTTCTGTCAAAAGAACAGACTCTTCCACACACACACGTTTTTCTATGCCGTTATTATTATTATTATTATTATTATTATTACATTTTATTTCTGGATGCCTTTCTCAAACACTCAAAGAACATCTTACAATTAAAACTGGCAAATACAACAAACAGACGAATCCTGAGTGAAGTTCTACATGTGGAAAGAGTGACTGGATATAGAAAATAGTTTTACAGATGAGGGCAGCTCAGCCCATTGTGGAAAGATGATATAAGCTGGAAATAAGAAGAGTTCAGTATGTTAAGCTGGAACATTAAAGAAACATGACACTGGACAGGAAACCTGTTGGGTTGTTGGAGGATTGATAGGTTCAGTTTTGGTGAAACTGTAATTTGCAGAAATCTGAACGTATGGAAGTTTTTAGCCAGATTTACTTTATGTGGCAGGCCAGAGAGAAAGGAATTAAAACAATCAATACAAGTGACGAGGATCGATGAGAATATCAGTGCTGTTGGCCGAGAGTAACTCATAAAGGCTGTTGTTGGTTTATAAATGGATGTAAACCGTATTAGTAAAACATTTCTGAAAAGGATGGCATCTAATCTTTTAACATGAGTGGAGTGATGGACTGTGGACTCATCATTGGCAACTGATTAATAGAAATATTGACTTGTATCCAACAAGAAGGGATTCTGATTTATCACTGTGGGGTTTGAGAATATTTTAGACAAGTAGGGAATTGGGGTTGGCAGACAAATACAGCTGATTGTCTTCAGCTTTTCGGGAAAGGAGACTGCAACCAAAAACTTCCCTATTATCTTAATCTCTCATAAAGATAAACAATGTTCATAAATTCAAACTTCATACAAAGTAATAAATGAATTTGGGGAAAGAAACCGATCACTTCCTGACAAAGCCTGGGATGCTACAGCAGGCTGATTTGCCCACTCTGTGGAGATACAGCAGAGGTAACACCAGACTGCTGGGTGTAATAAACCAAAAATCAAACAATATCGTCATGCAGTTTCTATCTTTTTTTATCAAAGACAGAGAAAACCAAACGACGCCCCACAGAAACCTCAACAACAGCACTGCTGATATGGCCAGAATTGTATGAAATGCCCTTAGTTTAGTCGGGTCAACCTTGTCCCTGTTTGGATCCTGGTCTCCTGGGCCTGGACGAATCAGAACACACAAGACAGAAAAGCTGCCGAAGCAGACGACTGTTAGAGACGAAATCAGGATGCAGAAAGAAAAAACAACGTCGAGAGCTTCAACCATGGCCATACCCATTCCTACAAAACACAGCAGCCAAACGCAGCCAACGATGACGTTTCTGAACCTGATCCCTCTTTCATTTCTCAGCTTCAGGTAGGTGACGGGATGAACGACAGCCAGGTAGCGCTCCACGCACGTCAGGGTGTGAAAAAACATCTCCCCGTACCAAATATAGAACAAAAGAAGAATCCCAATCTTTAATATGCCCAAATCGTCTTTATAACCGCCAGTAAAGCAGAGGATGTATCCCAGAATACCAATCAGCTCCATGGTGACGACGTTGTAGGTGAAACAGTCTGAGTGACTCATTGTTGCTGCTGAGGAAGAGGAGCGCTGCTTCCACTGCTGCAGGCCGTGACGGAGGATGAAGATGCACAGAGGGAGGAGGAGGAGGATGATGACGGCGCTGAAAGCGGCATAAATGAAGGAAGTTGGTCTGGACCTGAGGCAGAACACGTAGAACGAGAGGGAGGAGAAGCTGGAGGATGCTGGAGGAGGAAGACTGCTGTTGAAGACTGAGGAAGAGTTCATATCTGCTGGAAAAATCAATACAAACATGATTAATGTTCAATTAAAGGAGTGGCAACAAAGACAATCATAAGTGGATATGTTGAAATCAATTTAAGCATTAATTAATAAAAATCTCCATGAAATTAATTAATACTTTATATTATATACAGAAAATGTCCTTATTAGGTTAATGGTAATTTATTTTATTTAATTGTATAATTTAATGGTTAATGGTATTTAATGGTAAGTTTTATTACATACTTAATCAAATAAACTTTAACATTTTTTATTGTAACTTTGATACATTAAATGTTTTAATTCTCTAAGGTACCAAAAAAAGAAGAAATCAGAACTGTAGTGTACTTTTCAAAATAAAAGCTTTAGGTTATGTGTTTATTTACTAAGAAAATGGGACATTAATGAGCAACACTGTTCATCAGAAAACTGAATGATTTATTTATTAAGTACGGTCTGTTTTAGTAAAATATAACGTATAAATGGATTTTTTTTATATTGATGCTCTTACTTTCTTACTTTAGTTTATACTTTGATAAAAAGACAATACTCTAATAATTTCAAATGACTCATTTTTTGTCAAAGATCTATCAAGTCATCTTTTTTTATTATAAGCCTATAACTTTAACACCCATCAGTTGTCATAATAAAGTTAAAAAGCACCAACCTTAAAGATTGCATTTATTTCCCACCTTCTGCTGGTTGTTTTACAGGATCAGAGCGGCTGTAAAATGACATCGGATCCAGTAAATATTACTTTAAAACAAATAATGTCCATGTTTCTGTGGCAGGTGTGGGAGTGATGTGGCTGGTTTTGCATGACAAAACAAATTATATGGGTGATTTCTGTAGGTAAATTTGATAATCATTCTTTTTACATGAAAAACAAATCACAAACTGAAGACCAGAGCACGTTGTTGCTCCTTTACAGACACAATGGACAACTGAAGACATATTTAACCTAATTTGACTGATTTAAGCCAATCTAAAACAGCATTTCAAGTATTTGCAAGGCAATCTGATGCTGTAGGGAACATCAAAATATAAACAGGGTGGATTTGTGGACAATATGCAGTACTTTGAGTAGAAGGTTTTTATTAAACTTGTAACAGGTGCAGAACCCAAACTACAGAACTAGAAGGCAGTCTCAGATTAATAAATAACAAAACCAATGGTGCAACAAAAACAGGATAAACTAAACAAAGCAGGCATAAAAATGAACTCAGATAAAAGCCTACATGGACACAGTAATGCTGACAAAGAAAGAGGGAAACCAGGCTGAGGATAAACTGTGGAAGCAATCAACAAGATTCAAATCAGGCGAGATGATTAAGAAATATGGACCTGGTGAATCAGGGTTAAAAGACGAGACAACGGACAGAATTACAATCATAAGTAATAAAATAAAGCAAAACAATGACAGTAATCACCCTTTAAGGGATAACTCTGAACTTCTAAAAAAAAGAAAAAAAAAAAAAAACATGTCCAAACAGAAGAGTTAGTAGCATAAAATGTGTTTTTAGAGGCTGTGCTCACTTGCAGTCCTGCTTGATGCTTCCCTGCAGGAACCACTGGGGGGCAGTGTGGTTCCCCGCAAGAACCAAGTCTGGAAAATCAGAAGAAATCAACTGATGTTTTAGTTTTTATGTGGTCTGTTGTGAGTAGGACTGGTTAAAGACTGACAGAGAATGATTTCATATGATTGCACTGAGATATTCATGGCTTTCTGTTTCCCAGATGACTTTAATATACAGCTTTCAACCAATGCAGCTCAGATTAAGTGCTAATGTTATGAATACAAATATTTATATGATTGTGTTGTTGCACAGACATAAAACATATAGTTAAGCTAAAGTGGAATAAGCTAAACTGCATTGGAAGTTAAAGTTTTTGTTAGTTCGAAAACTGTACAGGTTTTCATTTTTTTTAAAACAGAAGTTACTTGCTCCTGCATGTAGGGCACCTAAGTGTGAATATAAACATCTAAAACAATTAATGACCCAACTAAAAATGATTGTCACAGGACATTATTAAATAAGTTTACCAATTTATTTACTTTCCTGACAGTATGATGTATACCTGCATAAACCACTGGGTGGCAGTGTGGTTCCAAAATTAGGAGAGTTCAACTAATCCACACACAGATTTCTCTGTTACACTTTGGTTGTGAGTCCAGAATTTATTTTCTGTAAAGTTTGACTTTGAAAAAGACAAATATCTGGTTCTGTTTTATTTTTAGGTTACATTTTGTCACTGCTCCATCTTTAATTTGCATCTTTTTGTTGATCTCCTTCCTTCCCAGGAATATAAAATTCATCTTAATGCTCCTTTGAGACTTAGCCATCTGACTTTATTGTTTAACATCTTTGATTATAGCCGTTTTCCTTCAAAGAAAGATCCAACATGGTTTTTGTTGCTATGAATAAGTCCATTGGGTGTGACGTTAATCTAATTTGTTGTCATGAACGGTGAAGGAGGCAAACCCTGTGTGCAGACTCATCTCAGAAAAATAAATTAATCTATTTTAAAATAAAAGAAACAAACAAAAAAAGCTGACAAGGCTGCATAAATGGATCTAAATACAAAGATGTAGCAGACATGGTCAGGAGATGTAAGGAGACAGCAGGGGAAATGGACAAACAAACCAACAAGAGAGGAGGAGATGACCGGGTTTTAAAGACAGAGGGTAATCAGGTGAAGTGGGCACAGGTGAGTGATAACGAGGAGCAGGTGGAGACGGCAGGAAAACAAGTGACTGACTGAGGAGAGGTGAATGATGACAGGAAACAAAGACACAAGGAGCAAAAACTGAACTAAGACCAGACTAAACAAAATAAACTCAAACTGAAACATGAACTGAAAACTCCAAATCCTGACATTTGTATGATAATCATCCAAACAACCTTGAGAGCAGAGTCTATAAGAAAACAGTTTTTATATTAATTAACAATAAAATAAAAAAGTCATGACTTTATCTACCCCTTGATTTTACGTTGTGTTGACGGCTGGTCATCCTAAAGCCTTTTTCTGCATTCATCTTTAAACTGATTCATGACCCAACATATAGTATAAGACAACAAGTGGATGGATGGTTGTGGGCTGTTTGTTTTGCATCTTGCAAAACCCTTTGAATGCAAATTTTCTCATGTTTCTCTGGATACAGGCGGATCACCTCAGAAACAAACAACAAATGCTCAGAAATGTGTGCAGAGAGGCAATGGCAGGATCAATTCTGCCAAAATGTGACAGGTTTCCTGCCAGTAGGTATAAAAGGATATCTGACACAATTTAATGAGAAATTGTACCATCTCCTGTATTATACCTGCAGTAGGCCGCAGTAAGAAGAGTCAAGCTAACCACCACTCAGAAGAAGTTTTCTCCACACCAAACTTTTTAAGTGGGCACTAAGCTATTTTTCCACAGCACAACTTGTGTACAAACACATGCAAACAGTGAAGATTTGTTCAGAAATGTGGGAAATGCTTTTACAGCTCATTGATTGGAGACTGCAAAACAAAACACAAGAAGGCATCTAAGAGATAAAATACAGGTTTAATAAAAAAATCACAACCAGTTCTATTAGAGTTGAGCTACAGTGCAGCAAACAAAAGAAACATAAAAATGTAATTTAAACTAAACATCCCACCTTTGCTATCTTTATTCCCATTAAGATCACAAACTTTTAAAGAAGCTTGTGATCTCAATAGAAGTCAAACATTGAAATATCTTTTGGTGCATCTGTAGGAAAGTTTGTAAGTTTTCAAACTGGTGAAAGAGTTTAGTGCATACTTCTTTCTTTTTTTATTTTACAGCTGTGTGTCTATATTTTAACCCTCGTCATATGTTAAAATAAACAGATTGTCTGAACGTTAAAAATGTGACATTACAGCTGAGCCAATTGTATCAGATTGAGAAATAAACTAAATACAGTCGAAGAGAGTTCCAGGAAGTGCCTGGTTGTATATTTGTTCATGATTTGCTGCTAAATCCAAGATTTTATCTTAAAAGCTTTAGATATCACATCATCGCTCATGTTTTAATTGTTACTGCATTAATTAGAATTGCTATGTATATTTATCTTTAATTTATTTTACATACGCCCTCCTTTATTCTAATTACATCACTATGGCAACGTCTATCTATTTATTTTCATTAAAGTAGAAGCTGAGGAAATACATTGTACATGCAAATATGTCCAGTCATATTTAACCAATGTAATTTGAGAATATGTAGCTGAAAAAGGCAGCACTCAAAATATATAAATAAATGCTAGTTTTTTAATTTTAATTTAGTCCTTTTTGTCCCTGATTGTTGCGCTGAAAGCAGATGAGTTTTCCTGTTCTGTATAGAAACAGCAGAGGCAACACCAGGCTGCTGGGCATATAAAGGAAGAAACCGCTCGTCATTATGACACAGAAATAACTTCCATCTGACATGGATATTATAGACCGAGTCAGACCCACAGCGAACCTCAGCACCAGCACTCCAAGTATGGACATAATGGTGTAGAACGCCCTTTTCTTTGTCCGATCAACCTTTTCCTGATCGCCACTTTGTTCCCCTGGGCCTGGACGAATTAGAACACAAAGAACAGAAAAGCTGCAGAATGAAACGATCATTATGGCTGACAACAAAAGGCATAAATCGATGATATTAAACCAGTCTTCGTTCATCAGTAAACCCATCCCGATAAAGCTAAGCAGCCAGCCGCAGCTAACGCACATGTTTCTGATTCTGATCCCTCTTTTAGTCTTCAGGCTCAGGTAGATGATCGGATGAACCACAGCCAGGTAGCGCTCCACACAGGTCAGGACATGGAAGAACCCTTCTCCAAGCAGGATAAAGCAGGCAGGAACGAGCCCCACTGAAATCAGTTTCAAATCCTCAACGTAGATCCCACAGCAGGAGACAAGGCAGCCAACAACGCCAATCAGCTCCATGATCACCAGGTTGTAGGTGAAGTTGTCAGAGTGACTCATCGTGGTGGCTGAGGAGGTGCAACGCTTCTGCTGCCAATACTGGCACCCCTGGTGGAGGATGAGGGTGCAGAGAGGGAGGAGGAAGGAGGTGTAGGTGATGATGAAGGCCGTGAAGATGAAGGAGCTCGGTCTGATGATGAAGCAGTAGGTGAACATAGGGAAGGAGAAGTTGGAGAGATGAAACGAGCCATTGATGAATGGAGACGAGTTTGTTGACATATCTGAAAACACATAAATATTATTAACAGTTTTAAAACCTCAACTAACATTTTTTTGAAGAACTCTAGAGTTCATCATTCAGAAAGTAGAAAATATTCATCTTGGAGTCAGAATGAACTCAGACTCTACAGATGTGGGTCAGCTAAATGTTAAAGTTCACAACAATGACTGAATAACTATGGCTTGTTAGGAAAAACTGCCAGGCTGAAGGACAGGTTATACCAGGGGTGGGCAATCCTGGTCCTCAGGGCCACTATCCTGCAGGTTTTCCTTGTTTCTCTGCTCCAACACACCTGATTCAGAGGTTAAATCACCTCTTCATGTTCTGCAGAAGCCTGTTAATCACCCATTGATTCAAACCAGGTGTGTTGGAGCAGAGGAACAGGTAAAACCTGCAGGATGGTGGCCCTGAGGACCAGGATTGGAGACCACTGGCTTACACCTTCAAAGCTGGATCTCAACAAACAACAAGACTTTCATGGCAATGTCCTCTGAACAAGATGGACGGATGGTTGGACACTAAGCACAGCTCTAAATTTAACAAAAATGAAATCCCACATACAGCATCAGCAGAAGCACTTCATACTAACTGTTAAGCATAGAGGTGGAAGGGTGATGATTTGGGCTTGATTTGCAGCCACTAATCCAGAGCACTTTGCAGTCATTGAATCTACTGTGAGCTCCTCTGTATAAACACTTAAACAGCAGAATGAACTCCTAACACAGCAGTAAATTTATTAAAGAATGGCTGAAAAAAGCCCAGGCTGAGATGCTATAGTAAGAAAGTGTTTTATAAATAAAACCTCAATGAACTGAAGCAATGTTGTAATAAAAAATGCGGACTGAAGATCGATGAGGCTGTTTTAAAAACAATTATTTCCAACTTTTTACAGCTGAAAATAATAAAATAAATAAAAACATGTTCTTCTAACTTATTTCAAACTTAGCATGCAACTTCATAAAATGACAACTACAAACAAAAAAATACAACTTTCAGGACTTTTACTTTTATTTTTCAGGTATCCATAAACATGGATTTTACATTTACAGCTATTCATAGATTTGAAATTGTTTATTGATTAGTTATTTTTTTGTGATCATTGACTACATTTATAGTTTCTGTCAAACTGAATCAAATATTCTGTGTTTCCTTCATCACAAATGACAAGTCATTGTAAAATGTATTTAATGTAAGATATGCAATTCAAAGAAAAGTTCTCCGAATTTGAAATTTGGAAGAACAAAACAGGGAGCTGCATATGGAAAGTGGTAACAAAGTTATTAGATTATTTAAATAATAAAGTCTTTTAGCACATAGATTTATCTACCAACATACGTAATAAGAACACCCACCTTATCGCTCGTTTTTCTCTTTTTCCCGCTGAATGACAGATCCAAATATGGCTGTAAACTGAAAACTATTTCAGTGTAACGTGCTTTAGTACATCAATGCGTGTGTTTTTGTTGGCCAACAGATCAAAAGGAAGGCCGGGGCTTTTTGCATGTTGCAAATTAAACATGTGGTTTGCCATTTTTTTTAAATACGGTTCATTTATGTAGGCAAATTCTGTTGATGCTCCTTTGGTTTTTAATACGAGGTTAGCTCAACCAATACCAAACGCAGAGCACAAACATTTTGAGGACAGTAGCCTGTGTAATCATATCTGTTCTGTATTTAAATGAAGCTTATCTTTGTTATTTTGCATGCTTCTTTATCGAGGCATCCTGTGATGGCACTAACTTTCTCTCAGAGTGGAAAAGCTGCTTTAATTGGCCTCTGTAGGTCTAGCTGCACTGAAATAATGAGCTTTAGAATAAGTTAAGTTCTCAGTAAATCAGACAAATAACTGATTTATTATACTGACTGTGGCGTAAAACCAACAACGAACCAGCGAGGTGATGGAAGCGATGAAGGCTGAGGGGGAGTGGGAGACGGCAGTCGGAGTGTCAGGTAACGGGGAACAGGTGAGGTGGGCGTGGCTAGCTGACTGGAAAACTACTGAGCTGAGGGCAGGTGACAGTGGCACAGGGAACCAACACAAAAATATTTAAAAAAAGCACAAAGAACAAACTTAATACACGGATCACAAGAATAAAAACATAAAAATCAAATACAGAAGATTAAAAAATAATTCAAGAATCCCCAAATCCTGAGATATTCAAAGTAAATATGCTGGATTTTAAACTTAATATAATAATTTTACCTCATGTGTCATGTAAAAAAAAAAAAACATTTTATTTCCTTCTTGTTTGATTACTGTTATTGATATAAAATGAGTTGTTTCAGTGTTTTCTGGACTGCTTAAAATACTTTTCATCGATCCACAGCAAGAACTTTAAATATCACTCAAACTGAACATCGGAGAATTACTTTGTGTGGCTGTTTCTTAAAAAATAACACTTCTAATTGTATATAAATAAAAAGAAAGATCACCTTTTCATAATTGTTTATTTACTTTTATTTAGGAAACAGAAAATGACTAGACACTAAAATATCAGCCCTTTCCATTTAGATAAGGAAGCAGAAATTCAGAAATTAAGTGATGTAAAAAGAAGTTCATTGGAGGATAAAATCCAAAAAAGGTATTATTACTGAAATAGTTACATGTGATTTTTTACAGAAAATGATTTAATAACAACATATTGTAAATACAAATGAAGTTAAACAATTTGGGACAATAAACAAACTAAAAAAAGCTAAATAAGTAAATTACAGGATGGACATAATACATAAAAAAAAACTTTGAATTTATCTAACTTTTTGATTATTATTAATTTTAACATTGAACTTTTTTTGTATTTATTCATTTAGTTCTTTTGGATTTGGTCAGTATTTCTTTTCTAACTGCAGAACTCAAGAATAAATAATTGGAAGTTCACATATTTCACCTGCAGGAAAGGTTTACAAACAAGTTAATCCCAGTTTCACCTAAAGCTGTGTAGTAATGTTCATTTGTGAACAAATTAAGTTTTTGTTAAGTTAGGTTTTGTGTTAGGAAGTTTTACAGTTGTGTAAAATGCAGTCATGAATAGTTTTATGTCCCTTCTTTCTCACCCACTTCACCTGAAAAGCAAGTAAATTAAAGGGTGTTGTATAAGGTATAATAAAATGTGAAGCATGTCGGTGTTGGGTTTTTATAAAGACTTAAAGACTGTCACTCAAAATATGCAGGCTGCACATTATCCTTACTGATTATTAGTCCTAAAACACAGGAATTTCCCAGCTCTTTGGAGAAACAGAAGAGGTAACACCAAACTATTTGGCAGACTGAACCAGAAACCACTAACTATTAGGACACAGTTATTTGCTCCTCCTGTCACATGCAGTGCAACTCGAACCAGACCCCATGTAAATCTCACCACCAACACTCCCAGTATTGTTAAAATGGTGCAGAATGCTTTCTGCTTGGATCGGTCAACCTTCTTCCTGTGACTACCCTGATCCCCCGGGCCTGGACGAATCAGGACACAGAGAACTGACAGGCTGCAGAAGGAGACAACCGTCAAAGAAAACAGCAAGATGCAGACATCTATGATGTTAAAGACGTCTCTGAATGTCACCAGGCCCGCCCCTAAAGAGCAAAGCAGCCAGACGCAGCCGATGCTGACATTCCTGATTCTGACCCCTCTTTGATTCTTCAGACTCAGGTAGGTGACGGGATGAACCACAGCCAGGTAGCGCTCCAAGCAAGAGAGGATGTGAAAAAAGATATCTCCGTACCAAATGAAGGGAAAACAAAACATCCCCCTTAAAAAGATGCTGACCTCCTCCCTGTAAACGCCGTAACAGAGGAGGACACACGCAGGAACACCAATCAGCTCCATGATGACCATGTGGTAGGTGAAGCAGTCGATGTGGCTGATCTTTGCTGCGGAGAAGTTGGAAAGCTTCTTTCGCCACTCTTGAAGACCATGGCAGAGGATTACAATAAAGAGAGGGAAGACAAGAACCATGGTGGTAAGGCATAACGCTATGAAGATGAAACAGCTTGGTCTGGAGAAGAAGCAAAGCATGTACGATGGGAGGGAGGAGGTGATGGAGAGAAGTTGTGGATGAGGAAGAGAGTCATTGTGTACCAACATATCTAGAAAAAGCAGAAACATAACAATGAACTGGAATTACATCATCTGCAATCCTGGAAAGTTGAATAATTAACCAATTTTCTTCACTTATTTCCCTAAAGAGATGCACTTTAGTCCCCATTACATCGGTAGATAGATTTTCCTAAAGGGAAATTAAAATTCCAGCAGCATTACACGAGTAATAAAATAACAACAGTAGCAGCACAAAGTGTCAAAAGTGACAGTTTGAAAATATAAAAATGCAAACAAAGTAAATATAAATAGTATGATATACACCCAAATGTAGATATTTAACAATAAATATTATTGCATAAGCAGAGAATGTACACTGTCATCACTGCTGACCTGACCAAAATACATATTCTAAATTAGTATTTGTGCACATAATTATATTCAAAAAAATACAAAACACTTGTTTAAAACTAGAAAGAAATACAGAGATGGATAAATTTGTTTAAAGAAAGAAAGAAAACCCCACAAAGATCACTGAAGTACCTTGAAACCGACAAAAGTAATAAAAGGAAAAGATTCAAGTCGTGAAAATCAGACGTTGCTTTCAAAGTTCAGTTCAGCAGAAATATTTTAAACAACAATTTACTGAAACTGGATGAAAAAAGATGAATAAATTAATCAAAAAACACCCACCTTTCTGACTTTCTTCTTGCTCCTTTACAGAACCAGACGTGGAGTGAAGTTAACTTATATTTCAGGTTGTCTAACATGTAAAATCAGGGTGTGGGGGCTTATACTTCGCCATTTTTGTTATGGTTCATTTCTGCAGGCAAATTTCCCCAGTGTTCAAACAGAGTGGAAGCAGAGTGCAGTAGTTAGGCCCTCAGAGGACATTTATGCTTTTTTAGATATACGTCAGCCCAAATTGACCATTTTTTTAGTCATGAGACCATATATTTTATAGATGTACATCACCACAGCCATTTAGTTCTCAGGAGTTGTTGAGCATACCTGCGTTTAAACCTCCTGATATGTGCGTGCCCTTTGAGAAGCACCTGCCTCTTCCAGCCTGTTTTATTAAAGTCTGCAGCCAGTGGTTGGATAGCTTCATGCACAGATTCCTTCCTGATCCTGATCTCAAGCAGGAGTAGATAAGCAGCAAAATACAATCTGCCCAAGTGTGACATGGTGTGGATGCAACAAAAAAAGGAACTATACAAACTATGAAAAACTTCTTGCTGTTGTTGTTTGAAATTGGCTGGTTCTAGAAGTGTACATGTGGGTTAAAGGGCTAAAAATAGACCCCTCCTGGTCACATACAACTGTTAAGTTGTAAACATTTCATTTCATATTTATTTTCCAATACAGAGTCAAGGCCTTTTGCTTATTGATCCATTAATTTATTTAAGCTGGTGGCCATCTCCAGAGGTCATTGGGGAGGAGTTGATGTGAGCCTGGACAGACCCACACTCACATCTAGGGCCCATATTGAGTTGCCATTTAAAATAACATGCATTATTTTTGGACTGGGAGAAACTGGAGCATCCAGAGAAAGCCCATGCATGCAGGGGAGAACATGCAAACTCCACACAGAAAAGCTGCAGGTGGGAGTCAAACACCTGACATCAGTGCTGACCAACCGCTCCACCGTGCAGCTGGACAATAATTCAGCATCAGTGGCAGTAAAGATAAATACTGACATCTGATCCAAATAAACTAGTTTGTGCAAGAGCGTTTGCATGCATTGGTCACTCTTTCGTTACGGCTCGTTTCTGTAGGCAAATATCTTCATTGCTCCTCAAAATTACTAGAATAAATCAACAGGATGTTTTTTTTTTTCTGACAAAAAACAGGAGTATTCTGAAGAGTCTAGAGATACCTAAATATTTTGATCAGATCAAAATGAGCATGTAATGATGCCTTAATCCCCTGATAAATGAAACTCGTGCACTTTTGATATAATCAAACTATTCTAAAGTTACACATCTTATTTGAACATTTGAAAAAATTCAAATGACATGTTTACATAAACCACGTGGAGTGGAACGATCAAATAAAAAGGATGATTTAGATCAAAGTATCTGTTCACATTTCATTCAAATGTAATTTAATTTGCACATGGAAGGGGAGTAAGATTTCTTTTATTTGTTGTTTGTTTCCCTGCCTACTGGTGCAGTTAATTGTTCATGATTTGTTTACATGTTTAACAAAGAGAAATCAGTTTTGCTGCTTTGCTTCAGACACATTATAGGTTTTTATTACCAGATAACATGTGTAAAAATAAATAGCATGTATTTATGAACTTTACAAGCAATACAGACAAATAATGCATCATCTGTAACATTTGCCAAACAACACTTATTCTTAAAACTTTCATTTTTTTGTGACATTTACGTGAAGAAAAACAATTTATTTGAAATGTCTGTGGAAGAATTCATTTATTTTAGACACATTTTATTATTTTCAAGTCTTATTGGTTGAAAATCACAACTATGTTCAGTTCTTGAGTAAAGTTAAAATTAAAGAAACAGATTATTTTCTTAATACCTAAATTCCTCAGTTTTTATGGCCATTGGCAAACAAAAAAAACAGAAAACAGGCTATAGTAATTTCTGTCTCAGCCCAACAAATTACTGGACCAATTTCTTTGATTTTTGAATCAGAACTTATAAAAATGTTAGTACTTCCACTAACCTTTGCTGAATTTTCTATTTAACAGCATCACTAAACAAGGAGATGTTTAGATAAGTATATTTTTCCAAACTAACAATAATGCTGCCATCAAGTGGGTGAAAGAAGAACTTAAATAGTGTAGAGTAGTGGTTTTGTAATTCTATGTTCCCGGCATTTTTCTCATTTTTAGGGTCACATATTTTTGACCTTATTATTTATTTTCCAGTCAGATGTTGTTCCTACAACTTACAAATTTTCCTGCTCTGTGTAGAAAAAGAAGCGGTAAGACCAGACTGGAGGGAACATTAAACCACACACAAACAGCCATTACAACACAATTACTTGTTTTTCCTGACATAAAAATGACTTCCCAAACCACGTTAAAGGTAAACCTCACCACCAGCACCCCCAGGATGGCCACGATTGTGTAGAATGCCCTCTGCTTGGACTGATCAACCCGTTCCCCATCCTTCCCCTGACCTCCAGGAACTGAACGATTCAAAACACATAAAACGAAAAGGCTGCAGAAAGAGATGACTGTCAAAGTTAATATCAAGAGACAAAAATCCACAACGAAGAAGAAGTCTGTCATCATCATCAGACCCATCCCCACAAAGCTAAGCAGCCAGGAGCAGTAGACGCTGAGATTTCTGATTCTCACGCCTTTTTTGTTTTTCAGCTTCAGGTAGATGATCGGATGAACAACAGCCAGGTAGCGCTCCACGCAGGTGAGGATGTGAAAGAATATCTGTCCAAACCAATTGATGGAGGTAAAAAATCCCCCGACAAAGATTACATTTAGGTTCCTGCTACAGATGCCAGCCATGTTGAGGATGTACCCGAACACGCCAATCAGCTCCATGGTGACCATGTGGTAGGTGAAGCAGTCAGAGTGACTCACTGCTGATGATGAGGATGAGGAGGGAAGCTTTGTCAGCCATGCTTTGACACCGTGGTAGAGGATGTAGAGACACAGAGGGAGGATGAGGATGACGATGTTGATGTCGATTGTTATAAAGATGAAGGAGCTTGGCCTTGAAATGAGGCAGCACAGGTACACGCTGAAGGAAGAGTTGGGCGAGGATAGGTGCGTGGGAAAAAAAGAGTCGTTGGAGGATGAAGAATAGTTTAGGGGCATATCTAGAAAAGAAAGGAAGCATAAAAATGGTGGCATATCTTGCAGAATATTTTCACCGTTACGCCACTGTAGGACTTAAGTCTTCAGTTAAAATTCAGCAAGCTCTGCCTCAAAAGATGTTTCTCAATTAAAGGTTCAGGAGCTTTATATTCATTATTTACATGTTAAATGTCTTTATTAAAGCAAGCACTCTTAGAGACCCTCTGAGTGAAGGATTTTTATGTTGACTGTAAAAGTGACTGATTAAAAAAACAAAGAGAAAAAGTAAAAATAAATATAAAAAAACAGGTCATCATCCTGGATAAGACCCCCCAGGAGACAGGAAGATTGGCAACCTGGAACCTGAGACTGAATCAGAAATGTTTTTAATACTTAAACTGTTCTTAGAAAGTCCAATTTTAACATCTTCTTGTTTCTCCAGCAGGAACTCGTTAAATCTTTCAGCTGGTAGTAGCTTTACCCCTAACTCACAAGTTTTTCTTTTATTTTCTACTTTTATTATTATTATAGGTTATGTTTTTACCTCCACCCAGGAAGTTATGTTTCTGGTTGTGTCTGTTTGTCTGTCTGTGCACAAGATTACTTAAAAAGTTATAAATGAATTTTCATGAATTTGTTAGGAAACGTCAAACATGGTACAAGGAATAAGTGATCAGATTTCAGTTGCACAATTTTTTACTGACACTATGGCCTTTGTTTCATTTTTTCTTTCTTTAAACAATGGAATCTCCTCCTGACAGTTTGACAAATTATGCAACTTATTATAAATTCATGAGATGACTATTTTGATGATTTCAGGAAAAAGATTCATTATTGTTTAAAAAAGAATCAAACATCATAAAAATAATTAACAAAAAAAAGCTTGCAGTCTGCATGAGGAACAAATACAGATCATCTGAATATCTGACTTAATCATGAATAAAAACTAAAACTATCCACTTAAAGATAAGTTGGTTAAATTCATAATTAAAAAAGAGTTTATTTAGAATTAAGTAAATGATAGGAAACAAATTGAAATGCTTCCTGATTTGGATTGATTTTGTTTTAAGTTAGACCATTTTAATTGTAATTTCAGTAAGTTTAGGTTGAAGAATGTTGGTAAAAAAAATAAACAAAAAATTACAACCACTGTTTAAAGGGAAGCTTGTTCACACCAGATTACTTTGTTTTTCGATGCTAACATACAGAAATCTGCACCAAAGTAGTTTAAAATGACACATACCTCGTCAGTCGGGTTAATTTACAACCTTCCTCCTGCTGTGCATCAAAGTCAGAGATGGCTGTCAAGTCGTATTTGACTCAAACATGAAGTTCCTGCTGTTTAATGCTTCATTCTGCAAGTTTGTGTGACAGTCGGGTTTGCATGCTGCAAATTTAGACTTTATTTATTTTCACACGGTTCATTTCTGTAGGCAAATTTCTTTCTTCTCTCTCAATTTCCAGGTAGTCCAGAACATATAGAGCCTCAGTGAATAATCCATCAGCAGAGAGTTGGTTCTCTGTCGGACATTATATACCCTAAATGCTGCAACTATTTAATCAGATCTTATTCTGTTATAATTCTAATCAAACTGGTTTAGTATTTGTAACAAAGAAGATATAATCAACATATATGCACACAAAATAACTGATGGGCAAGCTGAGAAAGGCAATTTATTTTACAATACTTTATTTAAGTTTATTTTATTTCATATTATTTTTGAGCCTACAGTTGCAACACAGGTGCTTCTGTCAGTGACCTCCTGAGGCAGATTAGTTTGAATAATTAACAATTAGATGAGATATCTCTACTGTATAACCTGGGTAGGGATGCTGCAGGTATATTTATGAATCTAATGTCGTTAAAAAATGCTTATTTAGTGACTTCAAATGTTATGAAAATAATGATAGTGTTTAGAGGTCCCTCTGTTGGAGTTTTGGATATTGTGAAATTTAAAACTAAAAAGATTCTAACAGGTTTAAGCTTTTAAAATTACACGTTTAGATTTTGCACAAAAATTAACCCCAATCTGATAATAATAATAAAAAGTCATTGACTGTTTTTCTTGCAACATACTAACTTCCCTGCTCTCTGAAGAAACAGCAGAGGTAAAATCAGACTGCTGGGCAGGTTGAACATGAATGCACACGTTATTATCAAACACAAGTCGTCTCCTCTTAATGTATTCTGCACGGCCCAAACCAAACCCCAAGCAAATCTCAAAGCCAGCACTCCCAGTATCGACAGGATGGTGTAGAAGGCTTTCAGCTTTGATTTGTCGACCCTGTCCTTGTCCTGGTCCCCTGGAGGTGGACGCATCAGGACCCAGAGAATAGAGAGGCTGGAGAAGAAGATGACCATCAAACACGACACCAAGAGGCACAAGTCTATGATGATAATAAAGTCCTTCACGGCCAAACCAATCATGGCGACGCAAATAACCCAGACACAAGCGATGGTGACGTTTCTGATCCTGATTCCTGTTTGGTTTTTCAGCTTCCGGTAGGTGATAGGATGGATGACAGCCACGTGGAGCTCCACACAGGTCAGGGCGTGAAAAATCGTCTCACCATACCAAGTAAACTTAGCAAGAAGGAACCCCGCTAACTGCATGTCAGAATTTTTCCAGAAGATGGCAAAACAGCTAAAGGTATAGCCAGAGATCCCAACCAGCTCCATGATGGTCATGTGGCAGGCGACACAGTCGGAGTGACTCATCGCCCCCGCCGAAGAGGTGGGGTGACGTTGTCGGCACTGTTGGAGGCAAAGGTAGAGGGTGAAGATGTACAACGGGAGGATGAGGAGGATGTAGATGACGTAGAAAGCTGTGAGGATGACGGGGTTTGAGCTGGTATTGATGCAGCTGATGTATGAGAGGAGGTTGGAGCTGATGAATAAGAGATGTGGAGGAAAGGAGCCATTGGAGGATGAGGAGTTTGATATCATATCTGAAGGAGACAAAGACAAAACCTTTAAATTTAATGTTTGTATTTCTAATTTAAAAACCGATTTATTTTCCTCACACTAAAGCTAAACCTGGGTCAGATTGGTGTGGATAGTTTTATTCCTTTATTAAATGAAATCACCATTTAAACACTGCTTTTTATATTTACTCAGGTTATTTTTGTCTGATATTAATATTTGTTTGATGATATAAAGCCTGTAAGTGTGACAAACAGGCACAAACAGCAGAAATCTGTAAGGGGTGAATACTTTTTCACCGGCTCAGCTCGAATGAGACGGTCTTTGCTGCAGACACACATTCAGCCTCACTTCATTATAGCTTTAATTTTCTTTTGCTTTTTATTTCAGTTTCAGTAGCAGCACCGAACAGACAGCCTACAGCCGTAAAACTTAATAAAATAAAGTCATAAAGTAATGCCTGAGTACTTGAACTAAAAATAACCTGGATAAACAGTTCTCTTTCTAAATGAGTAAAGATTACAGTTTTATACAAATACACCTTCTAGTCATGAATCCTGAACAAACCCTGTTAGAAAACAGGTTTTTTGGCGCTGCTTTTTAGCTTTAAGCTACTATAAACGGCACTGAGACCTTGAAAGAATTAAAGCCTAAAGACAAACTAACAAATATGAAAATATTGTTTTTCACATCCACCTTTTGTTTTACCTTATCTGAATCTAAATCATGTTAAATGGAGTCTGGATAACATGTTGGTCATTTTATTCACCCTGTCTATTTATTTAGGAAAACATATTTTTGTGACTTTTTCCACAGCTGTTAATTCTTTTGAAAAGTTTTCATTTTGAGCCCCTAACAGCAATAAATAAATAAAAAACAACCTACTTAGTCTGGAGTTGTTTGATGCTCCTCCTGCTGCCTCAGAGCCACAAACTGCTTTATTCTTCCTTCTCATCCACTTCTTTAAAACCTCGGTGGGTGTGTTAGGGCTGCAGGATATCTCTGGATATTTTTGCATATATTTGTAAACAAACTTACAATCTGTCAATCTTTTTGTATGCTTAATTTAAAAGAGGCAAAATTGGCCAATCTGTTTTCATGAAGACAAGGAAATGAAAACAAAGAAATAAACAAAACAGAGTTTCTGCCTTTTAGGTTTTCACTACAACTTTTAGATTAAAATGAAATGCATTTTCACAGAACTGCTGCAACATTATTTTTTTTTTACAGCTGTTTTACCTTCAAACTAATAATAAGAATGATCAGCTTTAAATCCTACAAGTAGCAACAAATCAGTAACTGAACACAGATTCTTCTGATGTTATATTTAAATTAAGCTTGCAGAAAAGGAAACGACTGCTTGATGGAAAATCTGCTCAAGTAACTGACCACACTCTTCTTAAATTTCCCAAACAAACCTTTGTTTAACTTTTTTTTGTTATAACTAGTCATGAAACTGGCTAAAACTCCCTGCTAAAAACTACAACTTTAAGGTGGTGTATTCAAGGTTCAATAAAACAAACAAAGAAATGCTTGAATTTTAGATAAGGTGAATAAAATGCTTTAAATGGAGTGAAAAATATCGTATTGATTGTGTTTGTCTGAAACTACATTCTTGAAACAGATCTCTCTTGAAAATGAGACCTCGTATCTCAGTGAGATTATCTGTATTAATAGAGTTAAATAAATATATATATATATATATATATATATAGCTGTGGAAATTGGAAGAAAATAAGTGAAAAGGCATAATGGAACAAATTGCAGAAGGTGAAACTAACAAATTACAAAAATGCATCTAGTAAAACAAGACCACAAATATCACATAATCTTTCAAACTATTTTAACGTGCCTTGTCACAAGTTTAACATCTTTGGAGGAATAGAAAACAATTTTTCAATACATCAGTGCAAATGAACAACAAAGATAAATTTAGGTTGTAACCAGAATTAATGAATTATGATAGTTTCATGCAGTTTTTATTGTTGAGCACTGGATGGTGCTAAAATGCATCTGCAGATATTTTCCTCTTACTCCCATTTAAGTCCCCAAACTTAAAATACATTAAAGTTTAGCCGTTGTTTTTCTTTTAACCCAACATCTGCAGGACATTGGTCATCAGCTTTATTAAATGACGTTTTTTAATAAATACACTGTGTTTTATACAGATGCTAAAATTATTTTACTTTAGTTTTTGTTTTCATATGTAAACATGAGACATGGGAGTGTTAAAAGCTACAAAAATAATGTCTTAATAAGAAGAAAACTAATATAAAATGATGAAAAAAGCTGAAAAAAATTCACATGCGATACAAATTACTCTTTATTCTCATTATGTACAGCATATAGGAAAAAATATGATGATTTTTTAATGATTTATTGTCATCTCGTTTACTTTTATTCATGTATTGCCACATTTTTTATTTAAAGGTACTTTTTAGTGTCATAAAGACAAAAAAATCATAAAGTAAGAAACAAAATCAGCGCATTTTTTTTCCCTCTCATTGATGATTAATGTGTCTTTAAATGGAGAATTATTTTGCTAAATCAGTGAACAGCTGCCAACTCCCACATGTGTTTGTTTACCTACTTAAACAGCGGAAGTGACTGAAAACAGGTCAACAATAACGACATCCATGAAAGAGCCGTTTGGGATGAGAAGTCTGACAGTTTTTATGTTCTGGTATCAGATTTGGCTCAAGATTTGTTGATTAAAGTTTGCAGATAAGCTTCTACGTCGTTCCAGGGGATTCAGCCGAGCGCTTTGTTTACATTGTGTGCATACCTGCATTTCAGGGCTATATATCATCATATATGGAGTGACTTCTTTCAAACGGCACCATTTAATATAGCTCAGGAAATCCTTTTATGCAGTTTTATCATTTTTTATACTTTTACAGATTTATTGAGTTGACTATTGACCCCCGTGGAAATTGCTTTTTTTTGTTTTACAGCATGAGAAAACACTTTCCCAAACATGTAGGCAGATCCACGGGGGACTTTCCTGTTCAGCAGAGCAGAGGCCGAATGGGAGGAGTGAGGAGGAAGAGGAGTGGAAAAGAGGGAGGAGAGGAGAGAAGGAATGTCCGAGCCGAGGCATTGTGTTCGGCTCTGATAGAAGCAGGGTTCTCCCTGGGAGGGAGGAGTGCCTCTGCTGGGAAGTAAAAGTCACTCGGGAGGAGGTGTGACTCACTTCCAGGACGGACGCAGACGTGAAAACAGACTTTGTTTTTGTTTTCTTAGAAGGACAAACTTGGCTGATGTCATTCTTTGGAAGCTTCTTCTCTTGATTTAAATCGTACCTTCTTGGAAACTGGATTGGAGTAAAGGTTGTAGACTGTACGCTGAGGAATCTGAAGTCTGACACGTGAACTGAGTCTGGACTGAATCACTCACCTGATCAGCTGTTTGGACTCCCAGTTTACTGAGGGGCTGAAAACTTCTTCGGGCAGAGGTGAGGATGAGCGGAGCAGGGGACGTGGTGTGTGAGGGCTGGCTAAGAAAGTCTCCACCTGAGAAAAAGCTGCGACGATATGTGAGTACTGTACCATCTCTTTGAATGAAGGTTCATCTTATTTCTGCCATTCCCAGGGTCTGATTTAGCCAGAGAAGCTCCAGGAGGAGGAAATGTCTGTTCAATGATGCTCTCCTGAGTATTCTTTTTAATTAAATGTGAAAATTATGTGTGCCACTGTTGACACAAAAGAGTCATTTCCTAAAGTCATAATTATAAAACAATAAAACATATACAATAAAGTGCAGCTGCAGGGCAGAAAGCAGCTGTTCTACTTGACTCTGGTCTGTTGATTATCAACCAAACTGTGTTAAAAGTATCTCTAAACTTCAGCTGTGTTCCATTTTCCAGCTGGGAATGTTCGACAAAAAGCTGAAAACACAACTCTTATTAAAACATGAGCAGAGGAAGATGAAGGTGCTTTGCATGTTTGAAATCCAAAACCCTACAGCGTGGTTTTAATGGACACCAGATACTTGGATCATTTAGATGTTTTACAGTTTTATCTTTCAGAGGTGAGAAAACCAATTGAAATGGTTCAGTTAAAGCAGAAAAGCAAAATGACATCAGACTGGTTGTTGGATGGCCGCTTGGCTCACTTTCAGGAGCAGCTTAGTTACACACACACACACACACACACACACACACACACACACACACACACACACACACACACACACACACCACATTTCAGACATGCCTTCCCAGTGAGTGGAGTTAATCTCATCAGCCCTTTCCATATTTCCTTTCAGTCTCCCCATTTGCAGAAGGATCTATACCACAGCTTGTAGTCGTTGTTTTCTCTGAATCATCTCCACTCTTTTGTCTTCCTGTGTTTTTATCTTTCCATATTCTTATTTTTGTTTTTTTTGCAATCTTAACTACTTTTGCAGACTTTGTACTATTTTAGCTGTTCTTTTATCAAACTGTTCAGCTCATTCAGGAACTGGATGCTGTGACAGTTGGTTTCTGTAGCTTTTACACTTTTAAAAACATTTATTTTTATTCACAAATATCTTCCCCATAGAAATAGAATAAGAGCTCTTCAATCCCTTAAAACATTGTTGTTTTTCAAATCTGCTTTAATAAGTCATATTTTTGTCTTCTTATGCTACTTTTTGCCATCATGAAGCCTTCAGGTACATTTTTAGCTAATTTTAGCTTTTATCTAGGCTTTTGCTGCTTTTATCTTTGCTACATTTGAATTTTAGCTAGTAAATTGCTACTTTTATCAAGTGTTTTGGTACATTTATCTGGCATTTTGCTACTTTTAGCTTTTGGTTAGTCTTTCCTACTTTCAGCTTTTACAGTGGGGAGAACAAGTATTTGATACACTGTTGATTTTTCAGGTTTTCCCACTTGCAAAGCTTGTAGATGACTGTAATTTTTATCATAGGCACTCTTCAACTGTGAGTGATGGAATGTAAAACAAAAATCCAGAAAAATACAATGTATGATTTTTAAATAATTAATTTCCATTTTATTGTGTGAAATAAGTATTTGATCATCTATCAACCAGTAAGAATTTTGGCTCTCACAGACATGTTAGTTCTTCTTTAAGAAGCCCTCCTGTTCTCCACTCATTACCTGTATTAACTGCACCTGTTTGAACGCGTTACCTGTATAAAAGACACCTGTCCACACACTCAATCAATCAGACTCCAGCATCTCCACAATGCCCAAGACCAGAGAGCTGTGTAAGGACATCAGGGATAAAATTGTAGACCTGCACAAGGCTGGGATGGGCTACAGGACAATAGGCAAGCAGCTTGGTGAGAAGGCAACAACAGTTGGTGCAATTATTGGAAAATGGAAGAAAAATAAAATAACGGAAAATCTCCCTCGGTCTGGGGCGCCATGCAAGATCTCACCTCGCGGAGCATCATTGATCTTGAGAAAGGTGAGGAATGAGCCCAGAACTACACGGCAGGACCTGGTCAATGACCTAAATAGAGCTGGGACCACAGTCTCAAAGAAAACAATCAGTAACACTCTACGCCGTCAAGGATTAAAATCCTGCAAGCCAATGCATGTCAAAGCCCGTCTGATGTTTGCAAATGACCATCTGAATGATCCAGAGGAGGAATGGGAGAAGGTCATGTGGTCTGATGAGACAAAAATAGAACTTTTTGGTTTAAACTCCACTCGTCATGTTTGGAGGAAGAAGAATGATAAGTACAACCCCAAGAACACCATCCCAACCGTGAAGCATGGTGGTGGAAACATCATTCTTTGGGGATGCTTTTCTGCAAAGGGGACAGGACGACTGCACCATATTGTGGGAAGGATGGATGGGGCCATGTATCGTGAGATTTTGGCCAACAACCTCCTTCCCTCAGTAAGAGCACTGAAGATGGGTCGTGCCTGGGTCTTCCAGCATGATAATGACCCAAAACACACAGCCAGGGCAACTTAAGAGTGGCTCCGTAGGAAACATGTTAAGGTCCTGGAGTGGCCTAGCCAGTCTCCAGACCTGAATCCAATAGAAAATCTTTGGAGGGAGCTTAAAGTCCGTGTGGCCCAG
>NC_051436.1:2344711-2367461 GCF_001649575.2 Kryptolebias marmoratus | reverse complement strand
AATTAATTATTTAAAAATCATACATTGTATTTTTCTGGATTTTTGTTTTAGATTCCATCACTCACAGTTGAAGAGTACCTATGATAAAAATTACAGTCATCTACAAGCTTTGCAAGTGGGAAAACCTGAAAAATCAACAGTGTATCAAATACTTGTTCTCCCCACTGTACCTGGCCTTTTGTTATTTTTAGCTTTCAAATAGCTTTTTGCTACTTTGAGCTTCTATCTAACCTTTTACTACATTCAGCTTTCAGTTAACCTTTTGCTGCTTTGACGTTTAGCCGATATTCTGCTTCTTGTAGCTTTAACTGCTCAGTTTCAGCTTCTTCAGTCATTCGGCTCGTTTTATACAGAGAATGTGATTCCTCCTTTTCATTACACTTTCTCTTCCTCTATTGTCACATGCCTTCCTTCCTCTGAGAGTTTGCGTGTAAAGAAAGTAATGATGGATAAATGAAACCGAAAGAACGTAATTTGGTAATATTATTAATTAATAATCTTTAAAGAAGTCCATAAAAAGGCCAAAGTTTAATGCATTCAACCCGGAGGACCTAATTCCCCACAAATCCTCTGATTTTAGTCAAAAGAATCGAGGCAGGAAGATTTTCAAACCAGAACAATCAGAATGGCAGAAAAATGTTTGCTTGTATTTCACTTTTTCATCCAAATATAGATAAAACAGACTCTTCCCACCAGGGAATAGCAAAGACAAAGACAAGTTATAGAGGGCTTCTAACAACTTTATTTATGATGGTATATACAATCCAATCTGTGTGTACACACACACATGCTGTCTGTCCAGCTGTGTTTCCATTGTCAGCCCAGTAAAAATCTTGAAAGGAGGCTATAATGGCAGCAGCAGCCTCCACGTGTTCTTGTAAAGTATGTGGATAATGTTCCTGCAGTGCACCTCCTCTTCCACTCCCTGCTTTGTTGAAAGCTCTGTGTGTGTGTGTGTTATGTAAGAAACTAACTGCTCTCAGCTGAACCTGCTTGGGAAAGGGGGCCTCTCCAGAGACTCAGAAGATTTGGAAACACACGGAGTGAACAGAAACACAAAAATCTGAGTTAAATGTTGTAACCGTGACAACAACAGCAAGGGACTTACAAAAAATAAAGACAACTTGGATCTGTAAATGCAACCTAGGATACCTCCAACAGTCTTTTAACTTTGTATTCACCACATTAAACTCCAGACTGGTCTAAAATCTGACCACTCCAGCCTCCAATAACTCACAAACAAGACTCCCAGATACTCAAACTCTTCCCCTCCTGCCATAAAATATTCAGGGTAAACCGAAGGCAGAAGAGGATTACATTGTTTGCTATGTTCAATACATAAAACTTTAGATTTAAAAGAAGATTTGCTTCTTTCTTATCATGACCAAACCATTTAATGTTCGAATAAATCATGCATAGACAGGTGTGTAAGTCTCAGTTTCCAAAAACCCAGTTAGTTATAATATCTGAAAGGCAAAGAAGTTTAGTTTCAGTACCTGAGGGTCTGCAGCAACATGAAGTCTGCAGTTTTGTGAACTCAGCACTTAATGTGATGAGAATGTTTGAAACTGTTGCTGTAAAAGGGGGAACTAAAAAGTGTGAAACGTCTTATTTGGATCTGGTGGTAATTTTAGTTTGGAGGCAGGAAGAAGGAAGCATTATTTTAAATCCATTGTGCCTGCTTCCTGCAGAGGTTGAAGGTCAGAGGAGGAAACATGAGGAAACTCGAGGAGACTGTCACAGGAAAAGGAGTTATCTTTATTGCTTCGAAGTCACGAGCTCAAACCGATGATTAATTTAGAAAATTCAAAGCAGCAGACAGCTCAGAAATCAAACTAAAACATGTTGCTGCCACTGATGCACACAGTAATGTTTGATCAGAAATCTTTCCCCCTCTTCCACCAAAGCTTTCTGCAATATTTCATCTTAGTTGCAACCAGAATTTTTCTACCAACGCTGTATTTTCTTGATCAAAATTCCAACAAAGAGGGTTAAAGGAAACTTTGACTGTCAGGAAATAAAGTGATGAAATTCTGGGTTCTTCTTTCCAGTGACTATACTTGATTTCTTCATTTTTTAAGTTCAATTTAGCTGTTTGTTGGTTTTGTTTTGTTTTCCAAGACACATAAAATTTTGAGAATCTGTCTCTTTTCTGTTTTCTTGTGTTAAAAGCTAAAACATTACATTTTTGTTTGACATTAGTCAGTATTAAATTACCACTTCCTGCAAGAATATAATATGGTGCAACTGGATTACATAAATCTCTAATTTGAAACAATTTAGAAGTTGTTTAATCTCCGGAAGGACTAAACTGAAACAGCCGTGGCACGAAAGTTTCTTTAATTAGAAGCTACAGAGAAATGCCTGATGGAAAAAAGTATTTTCTTCCAGGCTGCCTGCTGCTTTCATCTGTCCAGGAGTTCCAGGACAACAGATTATCAAACAGACTGTGGGGGACAGAGAATAAACACATGCTTCCACTGCCATCTTTTACCAGCATTTCCTGTCCAGCTACTTCCTTTTCCTGTCTGTGTTTGGAGAGAACGGATTGGGAACGTGCTCTGTGGCGCTTAATTGAAGCTCACTTTGATCGTAGAAGCACAAACGCTCAACCACAGAGGTTTAGTCCTGTGGAGTCCTGTTGGTTTTGTTGAGTAACATGGATTAGCACGCTAAAAAGAGATTGTTTTTGCTTCTTAAACTGATGGAAATTCACTTCCCCACACAAACCAGCTGCACATGAAAATGCACCAGTCTTATTCCTGCTTTTCACTGAAATATGAGCTAATGTTGTCAGATCTCTACAAACTGGGAGTCTGAGAGCCATGGTGGGTCTGTTATTACATTAAAATCCTTCTACATGCTCTGCTTCACACCTCTAAATAATAATCATGATGTGTCTTTCACACTCTACCTACACACCGACACTGCACACACACACACACACACACACACACACACGGGTGGTGAGTCATACCTGAAATATGAGGTGTCATCCTGTGGATCACTCATGTGGGAGATGGTCAGTACCCATAATGCTCTCTGCAGCAAGGCAACGCTGTCAAATATTTATCAACTCTCTGCATGCGTGCGATGTTTAGTTAAAGTTCAGGTTCACTGGAGTGTAAAATCTTGGACATGAGACTGACAGAGACACTGCGAGCGCTGTTGGTGGACGGACGTTACATAATCTGACCTTACAATCAGTAGCTTAATTAGGTTTCCATTCTGCAGAAGGATCTAAGTCCAAAGAAGTCTGGAACAGTGGTTCTCAAACATTTTTATAACAAGCACCACCCTTATGACAGACCTTAACAAACAGCAGTAGCCTACAATCTTGCAGGATTATATTCTTTCCTGATTTAAACCAAACTGGTCAAAGCCCCAATCATCCCCCAGGTTAAAGAGTTTGTCAAGTAATTAGCTTGTTATTCAACATGCAAAACATTTATTTACCACTAGGAATCCTGAGTACCACAAGTAGTAGCCTTTTTGTACCACCGTTAGAAAACCATGGGTCTGATTGTTGATTTTGCCTGCTGAAAACATTTCATTCTTCTACACTGACTGTATCTGTTCAGGCATGGAAAAGGCGTTGGTTTGTTCTGCGAAGTGGTCGACTAAGCGGAGAACCAGATGTTCTGCAGTACTACAAGAACCAGCATTCTCGCCGACCAATTAGGACCATCAATCTGAATCTTTGCGAGCAGGTAAACCCTCTGGAACACAACTTAAAGTGAAGTTATATACACAATATGTTTTAGTCATCTGTCAGTGGGAGTTGATGATGGTTACTAAATGGTTTGACAGATATTAAGTTTTCCTTTCTGCCCATCCAGGTGGATGCTGGTCTGTCCTTCACAAAGAAAGAACTGGAGAGCAGCTTTGTTTTCGACCTGAGAACGGAGGAGAGGATCTGGTACCTGGTGGCCGAGTCCGAGGAGGACATGAACCGCTGGGTAACATCCATCTGCCTGCTGT
This sequence comes from Kryptolebias marmoratus, assembly GCF_001649575.2. Lineage (NCBI taxonomy): Eukaryota > Metazoa > Chordata > Actinopteri > Cyprinodontiformes > Rivulidae > Kryptolebias > Kryptolebias marmoratus. The sequence goes on along the minus strand of NC_051436.1, from coordinate 2,363,480 downwards.
GTGGATTCAACCAAACCCATGAGGGTACAACTAATCCATTAAATTCAAAGTTTATTGTGTTTATTTTACTTGTGTTGTGTTTGAGATGAATAGGTTAATCTGTCTGGATCACAGCTGACTCAGCGTGAAAACTAGTAGGTGGAGAAAAGAGAGAACATGCAGAGAAAACGACGGACAGAAAGGTTGTGTGTCAGTTAGTCAGTTATTGTAAAGGCATTTAAATTCTGGGTGTTTGCGCTGTATTTGGCTCAAGCTGTAATATAACAACTGAGCCAACCTTTAAGTTAGGTGTTGCTACATTTTGCCAAATGGGACACTTTGGAATAATTGTAGCTGAACTGCATATACAAAAGTGACCATTTTATGCAGAGATCAGTAGATTTTTGTTCTGATTTAATGAGCTTAAATAGTTACTACAATAGGGAAGGTGATTGTATTTATAAGAAATCAGAGAGTTTGAAATTCAAGGACATTTTCATACATAAGACCCTGTGTATGTTTGAATTAATTTAATGGTCTGCTTATATTTGACCTATATAACATTTTGGCCGTACTGAACATGAACATGCAGTCTGAAAGATATCACTAGCAGTTAGCACACCTGTTTGATAAAACAGAATTAAGAGACAGGTTGGCGACTAAAAACATGCAAACTTTCCACTGCAGCCTCACTGACATCTGAGTGTTTGAGACCAAGTGGCTTTGTTGCCACAGTTTGAGTTTGATTTTTTTTTAAATCATGGCTTATTGTTGTGTATACAGCTCGCAAAACTTTAATCTTGGCCTTGCACATTATTTTGTTCCCCACCTCCGCCCACATCCTCCCCGTGTTAACAGCTAATTTATTGTTTTTTGTTCCTATATTTATATTGCTTTATTGCATTTTCGAAACGTGTTTTCCTGCAGTTCCAGAAAAACTTGTGAGCTCCAGCTCTGCCTCCACATCTGTGACCACGACCGGTGGAACCCCCGCCGTCTCCATGGTAACGGGGTCAGTCCCGCCCCCGTATGACCCGGTGAATGTGAGTCACCTGGAACACGACAGCAGCACGGAGGAAGATTACCTGTGGTTATCAAACTGCCAGAGTCACATCAGGTAAACAAACAAGCAAACAAACAAAATAAAACAACCATAATCCAACAAAATAAGTAGTTAAAGTCAATAATAAATAACTTTTTTTTTCCTGTACAGGGATTTTAATATCCTATTTAAATATGGTTTTGAAACACATTATCCCAGTTGAGCCTTTTTACTCTTATTTTTGCTTTAAAAGCCTTTGTAATTTAACTAAATGTTTTATGTTTAAAAGCAAAAAAATAGAGGCTTTAAATGATATAAATCTCAGGTGGGTTGAAATGATGAAACTTGCTTCAGCCTCATGTAATTCCCAACTGCTCGATCAATCAATAAATAAATAAATAACTGTTTAACATTTTTTGTGAGTCGTGAGTTTTGTTAAAGATTAGTTGGTAGTTTATGACTGAGAGACATGAATGTTGAAACAAGTACAGGATTATTAATCATGAATAAAATCATCCACAGATTAAACGGCTGACACAGTTTCAGGTTTATACATGTGGACTCAAAGGACGAGGATTAAAGTTTCCACTCGGGGCACACCTACAGCTTTCTGAAGGAATGACTTTAGCAAATGTCAAGAGAAAGTTGATCGGATAAGCATTTAAAAGATCTCTCCTCCCTCTGTAGAAAGGATTTAATTTGTAAACCTAAAAGAAACCGTGGTTGAGAATAATAATAATATTCAGTGTATAATATACTGTGGTGTACAGCCTTGTTTTTGTGCCTGAATTCACAAAAATGTATTATTTATAAGGTGTAAAAAGTACAGCCTTCCTTTTAAATATTTATATAATTCTTATTTTTGTATCTCATTTTCAGGCCTCCTTTGGGTTCATCAACGTCTCTCGAAACTGACTACAACGACAACCTCTACCCTCCTCCAGCTGCTTCATCTTCCTCGTCCTCCTCTTCCTCTCCGTCCCTCCCGCCTCCATCCTCGTCCAGCTTCAGGACAGCCCCTTGGACTGTAGCCGGGATGACGAGCCCTCTCAGTCAGTCACTGGATGCCACCATGACCTCTGACCTCCTGAAACGAGCCCGACCTCATTGCCACCCTTCACCTCACCCTAGAAAGCACTCTCTAGATTTCCACCTGCATCCTTTGGCCATACCGCTCGGTGCGGACATACACTCTGACGTGCATCGATCATCCACCATGAGCGGTTACCAAGTCCCCCGCCCAGTATCCACTCCACAACCCCCTCCTCATCGCCGCCCATCTTCTACCCCCAGCGTGGACTCCCTAACGCAGGCGGAGCTGCACACTTCTATCCCGACTCTTCCTCCTCCTCCTCGGCCACCCAAGCCCCCAGCTGCTACACCCCTCGGGGAGAGCTCCACAGCTGGCGTAGGGTCTGGGACGCTACCCAGAACCAACTCAGAGTCAGAGAGGAGTGATGAGGGCACAGTCAGAGGAGGAAATCCAATGAAAGGTAACATTATCTTCACCTCCATGGCATACACAGACAACTGCAACAAAATACCCACAATTTATCCTGACTTTTATTATAAAAGGTCATTTAGAACTTGGGAACTTAGGATGGGACCACAGGGATGTTACTCATCTGTTTTTGGAGTCATTTTTGTGAAGCAACAAATTTAGCGTTTCACGATGTGTTGAAACAAGAAGTTACCAGGAGTCAGAGGATCTGACTGACTGGATCAGAACATCTTTGTTTTATTGTCTTTTAGGGATTAAATATGGCAACAATTCACAAACTGATGTTAGAAAAAAAAATCTGTGATTAAGGTCAAATGAGTCATTTTAAAAATACTTATGGAGAAAACAAATAAAGTGCATGGCATGGTCATTTCTTCTTTAGATTAGACCAGTGGTCGCCAATCCTGGACCTCGACGGCCACTATCCTGCATGTTTTCCTTGTTTCTCTGCTCCAACACACCTGATTCAGAGGTTAAATCACCTCTTCATGTTCTGCAGAAGCCTCTTAATCAGCCATTGATTCAGATCAGGTGTGTTGGAGCAGAGAAACAAGGAAAACCTGCAGGATGGTGGCTCTGAGGACCAGGATTGGAGACAACTGGATTAGACCAAGACTCTGCAACATTTTAAACATTTCTTTTTAAAAAGTACTTTTTTTGCTTTGGAAGTGTGGATCATCATATAGAACAGAAGTGTTTACAACAAAACTGGGGAATTGCTAACAGAGTAACAACTTTTGGAAGTAGTATTCTAAATCTGTCAAAAATACAGACTGGTATTATCTCAAACAGAATTTTCACGAACAAAGAGGTTTAACTTTAGTACTTCACTGGAAATCAGAACTCTACTGTTTAGAGGCTTTATTCTGGTTTGGTGGATGGATTAAATTTTAATATCTGAAACAATTTGCACTTGTTTTCTTTGTAATTTAATGAGAATTAAACCCCTTAATAAGATGTGAACTTTGCCCTTCAGTTGTAAGGAGACTTTTTTCAACAAGAACTCTTTTTTTAGCACTGATGGTAAAATGCAGTGTTTAGTGTTTGTTTCCTACTAGACAAAAAGCACTGAAACCTTTTCATCTAGACATGCACAGACATGATTTATTACACATTTCCTTCTTGTGCTAAGCGCTCTAACTTATCTACATTCAGATCTGGTCAAGCTCTGTTTCCAGTCTAAAAAAATGTTTTATTTAAGGCTCAAAAACTGTACAAATGTGTAGAAACAGTGTTTTTTTCTCTAAAAACTTTGTTGAGAGTTGAATGAGAAGTAAAAAAAAATCGTCTTACATTTAAAGCTCAATAATTCTCAGTGTGTTTATGTCTGCTTTAGGTTGTGAACCATTTTACAGAGCAACCATGTTCGAGTTCAGCGCGAGTTTCAACAGTTACTTTGTAAGTTCAAACCTTGACGAATTCCAAATTCTGCCATTTTTTTTCATTTTATGTTGCTTCATCTTGTTATTTTGTCTTTCCCAGTTTAATAAAGGAATGATACCTCTGGGTAGCGTTTGTTCTGAAGATGATGACGTGGAGGAAAACTATGTTCCTATGAGTGCTGCTCCCTCTGAACCCCCGGTTGCACCCAGGTGAGCGTCTCCCTCCTAGAACTTTAAATTAACGGCAAATGGGTCACTTGTATTCTCAGGTAATGGGTAAGGCTACCCTAGGGAACAGGATTCACTCATAGACAACACCTGTTTATCCTTGATGGATCTTTTTGACAAGGCTTGGTGTATTTGGATTCAGAGCAGACAGACACCAACAAAGTTTTAAGGGTTTTATTGTCACCGAGTGGCTAAGATAAGCGCTAACTACCAGAACGGCACGCTCTTCATGCAGCAGGAGAGATCTCCGGACAGGTGAGACCACCGGGGACAGTGGGCAGAAAAAGGGGAGGTCTTTCAGAGAAGGGAGCAGGCTAACGGGAGAGTCCAGAAACAGACGAAGGGTCAAAGCCGGGAGGTCAGAACGCAGAAGCCGAATCCAAATCGATGTCCAGTGAGCAGAAAGGAGCAGGCAAAGGTCGTGAGTCGAGGGTCAGGATCAAGGAATCAGGCATGGACTGTGGAACCATTCAGTAATCTGGCACTGCGGGACGTGTAGCATGAGTTTAAGTAGGGCCAGGAACAGGTGAACAGGATCAGGCTGATTGCTGTGGCATGAAACCAGGAGGCATGGCAGGAACAGAGAAACGGTGACACTTTTATTATTTATCAGCAACTTTGTGGAAATCTTGTATTTTTTATTTTTTATTTTCTTCTTTTATTCCAGGGTCCATCCTTCAGACCCCTCTGCCCAGCTTCAGGATGGACACTATGTCCCCATGACTCCTTTGGCTTCTTCCCTTCCCGCCCATCCCAGTCCTGCCACAGGTGACCTGGCATTCCTGGGGAGGCAAGTGCCTCCACCTGCCTACATGGGTTTTCGTAATTCCACAAAGACTCCAGTTATTCCCTCTACCCCGCCGCTCCAAAGGAATACTGTGAACACCAGCGGAGGTGAAGCAGAAGTCGTCCCGCCTCCGATCCACCGCAACCTGAAACCACAACGGAAAGGTCAGCTCCGGCTGCTCAGGGTGTCTTTGTGTCTGTTTAAAAATGGGATGGTTTACCCACCATCCTAGCTCTGGAAACCTTCAAAGATGTGCTGTTAGCGTCACAGGACTTTAAAACTAACAACACAGAGCCAACCATGCACTTAGATTTCAAACAGGTCAATCTTAGTTTGAAAACAGTTTTTGAATTAAAAAAAATATTCATTATAATGACTTTTTGTCAACATTAGGATAACAAATATTCCATGAAGTTGTTAATGAGACTAAAATAAAGGGCGACATAGATTAAAATGTGGTTGTGAGTTTGCAAATATTAGCAGGGGTGTCCAATCCTGGTCCTCAGGGCCTCTATCCTGCAGGTTTTCCTTGTTCCTCTGCTCCAACACACCTGATTCAGAGGTTAAATCACCTCTTCATGTTCTGCAGAAGCCTGTTAATCACCCATTGATTCAAATCAGGTGTGTTGGAGCAGAGGAACAAGGAAAACCTGCAGGATGGAGGCCCTCCAGGACCAGGATTGGCCACCCCTGCCTTAAAGGTTAATACAAATGAGAGATGACAAACAAGACGTCCTTTCTTGAAATGCAACAAGATTTCTCTGGAATAAAAAGCCAATCAAATGTTAAAAGTGATTCTGAAATATTTCTGGCTGAACAAACCCCTGACTTCACCTTATCAGCTCTAACATGTGCTGTTTTTCTTTTGTAGAAACAACAAAAAAAAAAAACTTGAAACAGTTTTTTATGCTACAATAGGATGTCCTTATGTTTTTGTTCTTATTCTTTATTTTTGTTTATCTCTTTAGGAGTTTGTGCAAACCAGTCACTGGACAGAAATGACAGCCAGACCGCTGGAGAGCCAACGCAAAAAACAAAAGGTACAACAAATATTCGCATCGTCGCTTACAGATTTACATCAACGTTATTTCACCAAACTATGAAGCTACAAAACAGCCATGTAGGAAAAACAAAGAAATAAATACTGATCCATGCATTCAGATACCATTCAGATTCAAAGTCAGATTTGTAGCTTATTTTTTGTCACTGATTATAGCTTTTATCTCACAAAAAGCAGCTTGTTTCACACATGAGCTGAAGTTTATTCATCAAGCTGCATTTCAGACAATAAATAATGTTTATAATCAACATAGTTTTACTAAAACTCTTCTTTAAATTAACTTTTTAAAATATGAAATTAGTACCTTTGCAAAGAATATGGTAGGAAGTAAATGTTGTTTTTTTCAGTATTTAAATTTGCCAAAAAATACATTTTCCAGCAGCTGTTGTTGAAACTTTCTGCACGATGATTCCTGACTTTTTTTTTTTTTTTTTTTTTTTTAGCTTCTCTAAAACATGTTTTGTTTGGTTCTTGAGGCAGTAAACTGTTAACCATAAAACCACTTCATGTCTGGAGTGAGTTTGTTTCAGTTTCTGCTCTCCTGGCCTTTTTGCTGAATAAGTTCCTTTCCTCCGTCTCCCGGTCATTTTGTGCCCTTCTTGTTCGCTTCGGGCCTCTTTTAATTTGAATTATTTACCATCTCCCACTTTACTTGACAAGATGGCAACAGAAGGTCCTGACAGCCACACACATTCAAACACTTAGCAGAAAAGATGTAGCAGCAACTCATACAAACTGTTTTTAAATTAAAGTTTAATCTCATTTCTCAGTTGTTTCTGCGCTCTGATGTTTAAACTTTTACTTTAAGCTTGTATTTTACTTCTGAGATCAGGTTTTAATTTATTTTTCAGAAGACACTGGAGTTAAAAGCATAAATAATTCATTAATGGTCATACAGGGACAGTCGGGTTTTAGTTCTTCTGTTTCCTAAAGAATTAAAGAATAAAAACAAAATTTGAAGAGTAACTCCGATTAGGATTATTTGAATTTGTAAAACTACAAATTGCAAGCTGCAAAAAAAGAAAAAACAAGAATCTTTGTAACTAGTTCACCTCTAATTATTCCCTCTTCAAATCCATTACCCTGGAAATTTACTTGACTGTCCTTGTTTTAGAGTTTAAGAAAATAAAAGTCATCTGTCTTTTATTTTTTCAGTGAAACCAGCTCCTCTGGACATCACTCCAGTTCCTCAGGACTGGCAGGAAGTCCCGCCCCCTGTGCGCTCACCTGTCACCCGAACCTTCACACGAGGGTAAGCTGGACCGTGTGCAAAGGTCAAAGTTACGCTGCGGCATTAAACAGAGAAGAAAAAATAAATTATTCTAAGGAATGATTCAACCCAGTCAGCAGCAGGTGTTTGACTGGTTACGATGTGTTGCTTTCTGCTGCCACCTCAGGGTCATGATGTGGTATTACATGATATTAAAACTACTGGAAGTACTTGACGTATGAGCGATGAAGAATAAAGTAGGCAGGAGAGATGAGGAAGAAGTCTATATTTTCAAAATAAAAGTAGAATCAAACTGCTGGATGATTGGTGCAATTTGCAAACCTCAGAATAACCATCAGACCTAAAAAGTGACAAAAGACCTTTTACAGACTGATCTGCTATTAAAACACAACATATATATATATATATATATATATATATATATATATATATATGTATAAAGATCAACATTTATTAATGTGAATGTTGTGTGTTTCAGTCCTTTCAGTCGACAGTCTGTCAGACCCATTTCTTCTCAAAGCTCCTCCCCCTCGTCTGACTCTGATGACCCGGATGACAACTATGTCACCATGACGACGTCAAACCTGAGTTTTAGTGCTGAGGAGCCGGTAAAATGCCTTTCATTTTTATTATGCTGCTTCCTTCCCTTTTATCTCATTTCTTTAATTTTTACATTTCTTTTCTTTTTCTTCCCTTACTTTAATGGGCCTCTCCTTTTGGATTGTTGCTTATTGTGGTTTGATTGCATTTGTTCAACTAAAGTCCAAATATGTGTGTGTGTGTGTGTGTGTGTGTGTGTGTGTGTTTGTAGTCCCTAAGGCTAATGCTCCATCGAGCATCTGAGGGCAGAGTGAACAGGCCGTTGTTACAGCGAGCCAAAACTGAAAAGCAGGTGGAGTATCTTGACCTGGACCTCCACACTGGACGTTCAACTCCAACAAGACAGGTAACAGTGCACCACATACAAAAACAAACAAACAAAAACAACAAAAGGTGAATAAATAAAAAATAAAATGAGCACAGACATAACATATTTTTAGGATGTTAGAAATTGTGTACCCCTCTATGGTTTTGTAATTAATTTATTTTAACTAATTGGTCCCCGCTGAAGTGAGTTTGACCACTAGAGGGCACCATAAACTGTTTTCACTAAAAGTATTTGTCTGAAAATCTGGTTTACTGATATAATCTTTTCTTACAACATATTAATCAAATTTAATCTATCAAGTGAACGTTTGACGTTTCTTTATGTGTGTCTCTGTGTAAAAAGAAACGCTGCACGGCAGACGGTCGAACCGGCAGCAACGAGCAGGGTGGAGCTGGAGAGGAGCGTGCACGAGGGGAGTGTACACGTGTGGACTACGTTGTGGTGGACCCAAAAAGGACCAAGGCTCTGAAGAACACCCGGGAAGCATGGCATGATGGGAGGATGTCTACAGAGAAGGAGAAAAGCTAGATACGCAGAAAGACACAAACACTCAGTATTTAGAAAAGCTTCACCAGGATACAAAGAGGCATATTACTCTGTTTAAAAGCAATAAATCATTTAATCATTATTTGTTGTCATTCATGCCTGAAAATATTAATCCAAAGTGTGATCTAAGCAGAGGTAATATATCAACGATGAATGGGTGTATAGGTGGGTGAATGGATGGATGGATGGATGGATAAATGCTGTCGTCTCAAACCTTCAGCAGACCTGATTCTTTAAAATCCAAGTTAAGTCGTCATGTTTGCCTCTTCTGTGATTGAAACTGTTTGAACAGCTTCTTTGTCCCAGTTTCAGAGAGTTAAACATAGTTAGGACCTAAACAGCCCTTCCTTAATGATTCAGTTTCAATATGCAAATTTTAAAAACGACAATCTAGTTTCCGTCATCAAGTTATTGACGTTAGTGTCAGCTGCCTGACGCGCCTCTTCTAATGTCTATGATCAGTAGAATGCCACAACATGAGTCATTTATTACAGTGTGAAGCACCATGTTAGTTCTCTGTGATTTGTGAGGAAATCTTGATCAAGATACTTTATAAAATAAATTGCTGTTATTTAAGATTGAAAATTAATATCTGTGTAAAAGAAATTTGCATTAAACTGTAAATTTGAGCCAGATGATTGCGTTTTATTGAATTCAGTTTATTTATATAGCGCCAATTCACAAAAAAGTAATCTCAGGGCCCTGAGAACAACATTCACATGCATTATAAAACGGCACTTAGTCAACGTTATCTTTCTAAGGGAGTAGATTGTATTGAATCCTCACTTTGTTGAGATCCTTCATCCTGAGCAGCATGTTGGTGAAAATGAAAAGGAAGAACTCTGTTTTAACAGGAAGAAACTTCCAGCAGAACCAGAACCAGGCTCAGGACAGGCTGGGGTTTGAGAGAACAAGAAATAGACACAGACAAACACAGAGGGGCTGGTCGATGAGTAGTTTCTATGGGAGGAAAGACAAAATAAAACAAGTTCATGACAGCAATAATTACATGTCTAAACATGGAGAGAGCAGAGAGTAAAGACAGCAGCAGGGAGCGGACATGTGGTCAGTTTGTCCTCCGGTAATCTGAGGCCAAGTTAACGCCAGCCAGGGGAAGTGAAAGGCTGTTCTCCTGTTCCTTGGTCTCGTCTAAGGTTAAAAGCAGAAAACTGATTTTTATGTCACAGAATTTGAAATGTAGGAAACTGATTTGATTCATCAGGCTTCACAACAACAGAAAGTTAATCAATTCTGTCTAATACTTTTACCTAATATCAGCATGTATTGAGAAAACCTTTTTAAAAGTATTGAGCCTGTATTACGTTTTATGCCTTATAATTTTTAAATTAGCACTTGTCATGTTTTCAGTGAGAATAAATCCTATAAGCACATTATTTAAACTGTACCTCAAATTCAAAAAAGGTTAAAAACAAAAACAAATGGACTTCTATTTGTCATGAAGTGGTGTGAAGGTGGGGAACCCTGAGCGCAGACTCCAGAAGGACAGCACATCAGGGAGGCAAAGTATGACAATGAACCAGTAAGTGGAGAAAGTGAGAAGGTTTTAAAGACAGGACAACGATGGGAAGTGGGCACAGGTGAGTGATTATAATTACAGGCAGGTGGAGATGGGTGTGGCAGGAAAACCAGAGGCTGACTGAGGAGGAGTGAATGTAGCAGGAAACAAGAACTGAACTAAGACCAGGATAAACACAGGAACCAAATAATCAAAACACAGAAAACACAATATAAACCCAAACCCTGACACTATTCTGTAGCTGAAGACGTCTCGCTTCTCATCCACGGAGTTTTCTCAATTCAAAAGGATTATTACAGGGGAATACTTGGCTGTATGTAAAGTTCTTTTGGGGGGGATCTCTGCTCTGGTGAGCATTATTGGTGTAGACCAGGGATGTCCAATCCTGGTCCTCAGGGCCTCCATCCTGCAGGTTTTACTTGTTTCTCTGCTCCAACACACCTGATTTGAGTCAATGGGTGATTAACAGGCTTCTGCAGAACATGAAGAGGTGATTTAACCTCTGAATCAGGTGTGTTGGAGCAGAGAAACAAGGAAAACCTGCAGGATGGTGGCCCTGAGGACCAGGACTGGAGACCCCTGGTGTAGACAGAGGTTCTGTTTCAGATTTTATTAAAATGCACTTTCCTCCGTAAAACTTAAATGTTTCATTGACATGACCAGACTCTGAATATGAACAAGTCCCATCTAACCTTTATTTTATCAGCTAAGCTGGAACTCTTAAAATCTATTCCAGATTTACCAGTCTTAGTCCTGTAGCTGTTATAAACTGAATAAACTCTATAATTGTCTAAACAAATATTATCTTACACGCAGTACATGACAAAAACGGTGTAACCTTTGTTATTTGATTTATATCTGACAGCTTTACTCCGGTTTTCACCCACACACCAAAAACATCCTTGTTAGATTGAATGGTAACTCTAAGTGTGATTGAGAGCATGAGCGGTTGCTCATTTGTCTCTTTGTCCCTGTGATGGGATTGAGACCTGTCCAGGTTGTCCCCCGTCTCTTGCACAATGACTACTGGAGATAAGCACCAGGTCCCCGTGACCCAGGAAGGGAAAAAGTAGGTAAAGAAAAATGGATTTGACAGGTTGCCCAGGAAGTATTTGTGCCTGCAGGCATTGGTGTAATTGCTGCCTTAAGTGAGTATTCTGTCACCTGTTTGACTTGTATCTTCACACTTCAGTGAACACAAATTCACAACAACGCTGGAGACACTTTTACTCCGTCTGCCATTGTTGCTTATTGGAAACTTTCAGCAGGACTGATGTTCGTCTGCACACCTCAAAAGGAAAACTACTGCTCAGTGATCGCATGTAATAGTTATTCTGATTATGTAGAAATCATTTAGGTGTTCCAGTGTGGCGTGCAAATTTAGATAAAGGTGTGGTAGGTTGAAAGCTATAAACTCAGCAGGCGTGGCAGTTTTATGAAGCTTTTGGAATGTACCCCGACTAAATGACTTTTTCATCTTCAAAATGAACAAATAACCTGTTTAACTTATTCAAGATCAGTTCTTTTTTATATTGGTATAAAAAACAACAACAATAATAATGTAATTTAACTGCCAATTTAATCATTTCTGTTTAATAATAGATCAAAATTGAATTAGTTACAGTAATTTATATATTCCATTTTTGGATCAACAAATTATACACTGTAGATATAATACAGAGGATGGCAAAAGGTTTAGCTAATATTTTACAAAATGCAAGTTGTAGGAAACAAGTATGTACAAAAATACAGATAAAACACTGACAGGCAAATCCTCAAATAAGTGTGAGCCAAGACAGAAGTAAAACTCAGTTTTTATTCTTTCATTCTTTTAGCTTTTTTTGACTAAATTTCATGCAGCTGTGTGTTGCACATGGATCTGAACAGATAGATAGATAGATAGATAGATAGATAGATAGATAGATAGATAGATAGATAGATAGATAGATAGATAGATAGATAGATAGATAGATAGATAGATAGATAGATAGATAGATAGATAGATAGATAGATAGATAGATAGATAGATAGATAGATAGATAGATAGATAGAACAGTGTGGTAAATTATTCTAATGATGTCAGCAGAATAAAAATGATTACTGACAATGTGCTAAGTTGCACAGGAATACTGTTTTCAGGACAGAAAATACAAAAACAAGAGTAGCAATGCAGTAAATAAATGAGAACATTAGTAATATTGTTTATAATGTCCATATGAAGGAATAGTACAAATGGGCTAGCAATCAGTTCAACAGAAAATAGGAAAAATCAAAATGTGCAAAACTAAAGCTGTGTATGAATCTGCAAAGCTATTTAGGATGTGCAAATGTTTGTTCGTGATAATATTTAATCACTTTAGTCCTGCTCAGTGACAGAAATGACATAATTTGATGAAAACAACTCGTTTCCAAAATAAACTGTTATGTTCCTTCTCATAACTTAACAAAATATAATTCAACAGAACCTCAGTGAAACGTGACTTAGTTTTTATTAGCCATTTGCCGAAGAACACTGTGAGATCAATGCGCTCATACCACACTTGGTATTCTTCCACATAGAACACAAAATAGTACCATTGAATAATGTATTGTTTTATCACATACATAACATAAACATTTGAGGAAATGAATAAGTAGTCTAGCAGACCAGGCCTTCTGAACAGAATCATAACTGTTGGAAAGTTAAACAGCATTTTTACTTTGGATATTTTAATATATGGTTGCCAATATTACTTAAACAGTTTAACAGTAGAGGGGTCTATATATGTTTAAATAAAACAAAACCTAAAATGTAAGAAAGTTGCTAAATGTAGATCAGAAATGTATTTGTCTTTAGTACGATTTGTGAAATGAAGCCATTAATAGAAAAAAAAAAAAAAAATTAAAGGTAAGACGCTGTCTGACTAAGTGGCTTCAGAGGAAATGTGTGTTTTAGAAAACAATTTAGATGCACTCTCTGCTCCCAGATGATTAATGTGACAAAGACGAACTAACAGATGTAGTATGTGACGAATCATGACGTTCATGCCGTTGAATGACATAACAATAACTCTTATGCAAGTATCATGACAATTTTATAAGTCATTTTTCTTCATTTGTCATTAATTTCCTGTTCCGATTTAATCTTGTTTAGGGTTGTGGGGAGTTGGTGTCTATCCCAACAGTCAGTGTTTACAAGGCAGAGTACACCCTGAACAGGTCAATTAACCCAGTTATTCAATTAACCCATAATCCATATTTTTGGACTGTAGGAGGAAACCGGAGTATCTGAAGAAAACCAACACATGCACAGACAAAAACACAGAAAGGCCACTGCCAGGATTCAAACCAGCAACACTCTTGATGTGAGGCAACAGTACGAATCAGCTGTTCATCTGTGCGGTCCTATATTTAATTTTTATTGCAGTTTTTATGATGCATGAATCATAAGGCATGTTTAGGAGCTGTTTGAGTATTTAGGTCAAGAGGAAGTCATTAAAAGTTACTGGAACAATCTGAGCTGGCTCTTCTTGTTTTACCTCTTTTTTCTGTAATAAGTGATGTGTTTGCTTACATGGACAAAAACAGTATTACTTTTTTATAGCTTCCTCCAGGTCAGAGATGACTCTTAGCATCAAGCAGTGATGAGAGTTCAGGTATCTGGGAGGCTGATTCATGAGTAAACGGTATGATAGAGCAATTCGATACGATCAATGATAATGTTACAATCGTCTCCTGAATACAAGAAGTCCATTCAACATGTCCGTACATGTACAATGAAAAGAGACAGTTTAAAACACAGACACTGCAGTGAAGGTGAAAAATAATTTGTGATGATTAATGAGAGCTATTTCTGCAAACCAAAAGTTTTCACACCTTCTTGATCCAGTTTGTTTTTGTCAATCCAGACCTAAAGACGTCTTCTAAACATCTCACAGGGACCTGAGTGTTTATCTACGCTTTGCATCATATTTTGCTCGCCTAGAAGTGATAGAGAACCTTGCTAATTACTGACGCAGAACTTTTATGTGTCTGACCTACATTTCTACCCAACTCAAGGTGCATTTCCCCTTAAGACATGTTCCTAATAGCATAAAACTTTAAGAGGAAGTATCAGCAATAATGTACCATGAGTAAACAATGATAAGACATAAATAACAGCTGTATATATCAGAACCAAATCATTGTGTTTACAGATTATTATGCCTGAATCACATTTATCAGCTATGATGGTCTTCTAAAAAAATATTATTATGAACCATGATGCTTTCACAAAACCTAATTAACCTCGTTATCTTCAAAGACAAAAGTTCTTTACATTCAGTACCTGACAAAACAATGAAACCTGTTTTTCTGGTTCACATCTGACAACGTGAGCAAAAACTATTTCGTATCTGCAGGCAGTTGCATACTTTTAGGAGAACTAACATTCATTTTCATACTTCAAAAGAAAAAATTATGTTTTATGTTTGCGTGAGACAGTTGTTTTGTTTTCTGGGAAATACCTTGGTCATTTTAGTCATTCCACTTGTAAATATGGAAATATGCTAAAAGTGGATTGTTACGTTATTTTTCTATAAACTCTGAAGGTGCGGCAGTTTTAAGAACCATGTCGTTAAACAGACTGTCTGTGTTAAAGGAATTGTTTTTCCACGAAGAAGAGACAGCCACCGTCTTTTATTCAAGATTAGTTTCTTCTTGACATCAATATGATTTTAAGCAGTCAGAATGTGGATTTTGTTATTTTGCTATGAGTCCCTATTGGTAACAAATGCCTGATTTGTCAAGATAGTTTAATCAGTCTTTGTAAACAAGTTGGGAAGAAAACAAGTATAAAAATACAGAAAAATAAAGCAACAACAAACAGCAATGATTTTAACTCTTTCACACTTGTTTTCTGTTGTAATTAAATCCTGTTCAGGCTGACAGAGAGCCACTCGATGAAGGTTGGGTACACCTTGGACAGGTCGCCAGTCCATCAAGTAAATGCAAGAGTGTTTTGATAATTGTGTGATATCACACCAAAAATAACAGTAGGTTTGTGGATATGAAATGTGGTAGTGATCCCCAAGCTGGGATGACTTAAATACATGTCTACAGGATGAAAGGAAACTGGATGGAGAGAACACCTCATGGTTCTTGAATGATCATTTTAGGTCAGGTAAAGTAAACTTTAGTGTCTCTGAGGGGCAATATCTTTTGCAGCCAGCAGAAAATTGGTACAGTAATAACAAAACAATCAAATCAAAAAGAGCAGTACAACATGCACAACACCAAAAAAGAACAAAGAAATGTTGACTTCTACTTTTCAGTTAGCAAATTACATCAATCAATTAATAAAACCGATACTGACAAGGACACAGGAACAGTTGTTGTTTTTGGCACTTTAGTACCCTGTATCTGTCACCTAATGACAGCAGCCTGTACTCATTAAAAAGAAAATGACTTAGTTAATCCTTCCTCTGTGAAAGTCAGAGAGCTCTTTAAAAGCCACCCCTATAATTTCACTGCATATCGTTACAATGCTGAGCAGTTTGTGCTGGTTCTTTCAGGTCAAGGATTCAAACAAGCAAATTTATGAGAATCTGAAAAACAACTCAACAAAACACGAGTACAATAAAACATTTTCAAAAGGCTTGTCTATAATAAACTTTCTGGGTTTCTGATTTAAAGAATTGCAAACGCTGCAAGGCAATACTTCTGTACTGGCATTAGATGTCAAACTGCTGTCGATTCTTGTACATATTCAGCTCTGCCACTTCCAGTTCTGTCTCCTGCCTTTTTGTCTCCAAACCAGACAACATGGCTGCTCTCACCACTGTCTGTAAACCTTTCCTTTGACCTTTGACCTTTGCTGCCACCCTTTTGTCACAAATCACTCCTGAAACTTTTCTCCATCCACTCCACCTTTTTACCTCACTCCCTGTTTTTCTGGACCTTGGAGTCCGGCATCTTGCCATTTCCATCTACTTGACAAAATCTACCACCATCTGTCCTTCTTGGTTCCTTTCCTTAATACCAAACCTGCCCATCACCTCCTCATCTCCTCTGTTTCCTCACCAACATTCAGACTTGCTCCGATCTCTTCTACATCACATCCAACCTGTGGAGCAGAACCACTGACAACCTTCGGCATCAGACCTTCTACTTCTACCTTCAGACACATCACCCTATCTGACACTCTTTTCAGCTCGACTACATTCCTTAACTCCTCCTTCAGGACCATGCCTCCTCCATGTCTCTTCCTGTCCACCCCATGGTAAAACAGCTGAACTCTGCCCCGATGCTGCGAGCCTTGCTTCCCTTCCACACATAACAGATCTACCTTCCTCCTCTGCATCATGTCAGCCAGCTCTCTACCTCTGTCTTTCATTGTTCCTACATTTAGAGCTGTTACCCTCAGTCCTACACTCGTCTGTCCTCTTCTCCCTCTGTCTCCTGACATGTTTCCCTCCTTCTGGTGTTCCACTAACAGCAGCATTCTGTTTGTTAACAGCACCAGTGGAGGTCGTTGCAGGCATCAACCAATCTGGTATGCCGTCACTTGGATGACCTCACATGTTAGTTTTGGCAAAAGTGTTCCTGACAAAACCTTCACCATTTACCCGGGCTTGGGACTGGCAAAGGTAATACACTGGCCTGTTCTCCCTAGTAGCTGGTTTAAAAAACATTTCAAGCATTATATTATTAAAAAGATCATTTAAAAGGCAGGTCTGGATTTAAAAAAAATGTCTTTAGCTGCTTTTTAAAGGAATCAAAACTCTTAATACAATGTAAAAATAAAGAATTTTTTCTCCAAAGTCAGGGATGAAACAGAAAGGAAAGAACGATACCATCAATTTTTAAATCAGGTTGTAGGAACTGTTAATAGATTCAAAGGTGGGCAATTTGGTTTTACATTACATTGTTATAAAACAACATTTCCACTGAGAACTGAGTTTGATACAGTTTGGTAGTCATACTGTATAAACTCTAGGTGTTAAAACGTCACACCCGGATGCAGTGCTGTGTTAGATAATTAACTGATTTATCACCTGCAGCCAGTTAAGAATGTTGCAGCTCAGGTTTGTAAACAGAAAAACATTAGGGCTTAGCACGGGAGCCTGCGTCAGATCATAAATCTTCTGTTATACTGCAATTTGCATAATGTACTGAAAGAAAAAGCTACTTGAAATGCTTCTTTGAATGCTAAAGAATGTTCTTAATTTTACAGGGGCTGCAAACACTGTGTTCTAAATAACAAAAGTTGTTGTCAATTACAATTATTATGTACAACTATCATCTTGACCTTGTTGCTAAAAAGACTTCAGTTGAAGTTGAGGGAGGATCCAGTCAAGCAGCATCAATACAAGTTTGCCCTAATTCCTTTTTTTTTTTCTTATCTAGGTGTGGACAGGAGCGATATTTAAAAACGAGACAGACACAGAGAGACAGAGCAGTTTTCTCCTCACAGAGACACCATCAGGTGAATTTATCCCACCTCTACATCACCAGAAAGCCTTTAAAAATCATCATCTTCATCGATATCTCCATCCACAGAGGGTAAGTCATGAATAATATGGTTTGTTTGAGTCCTTAATTATAATTTTGATCAATTAAGAAGGTAAATTGCACAATCTGTTAGAAAATAATAATTTTATTGGTGTGTAAAAGTAAAGTAAATTACTAAAGTTAATAAAAAACTGATGAAAACTTATATTTTTGTTTCTAGCAGACACCAGAACCAACAGCCTTGATTAAACATGCAGGGTTGTTTTAAAACGAAATACAAACCATTTATTTTCCTTTCACTTCATGGAACAACTGCCTTGATTTTCCTCCTCATTTTCAGAAAAACATAAACAACAGAGTTACTATCCATGGTCCTCTGAGTGAATCAGTCGATAGCTCACTGTGGACAGGTTTCGGTTCATTTAACAATCTGTAATTGTAATTAGATTAGGAAAAATGTTTCAGCGTTTACATATTCAATTAAAATGCACTAATTTGGAATTAAATTAAAATAAGTAGTTTAGCAGTGTTCCAGTCATTTCTGCAATGTGGAAAACTCAGACCGAACCGTGAAATTGGATGTTATGTTGCTGAATTTGACTTCTTGTCTTCCACATGAAACACCTGTGAGGTTCTCTAATAAAATAAATCTTACAGGCACATTTTAAATTCTATAACAAAGAAAAAGTGCTCTGATGAACTGAAATAGCTTTTGATATTTGGATATTTTACTCTTGAATTGTTAAAAGATTGTTATTCCACCATGCAATAAGACAACTTTGTAACTGAAACCTTTTTTCCAATCACCTGTGTCTCTTTCAGCGTTTGTCTGTTGTTTGGCAAGCCGCCAACATGTTCCGCACCTTGATCTACCTGTTCACTGTCATCGCACTGACAGGTAATCTAAACACATATCAGTTAGCTTAAAAGAAAAGTTGTTTTCTTCAGCCATGTTACTGATGCCTCATTTAAGAGGAACTTGATTAAAAGTAAAAGTTTACAAATGTAAAAGAAGGTAAATGTACTTATATAAGTACACTTATTACAACTGAGCCCAAAGGCAATGAGAAAACTTTTT
>NC_051436.1:2341134-2344611 GCF_001649575.2 Kryptolebias marmoratus | reverse complement strand
AACCATCAGTACTGGCATCAGTCTGGTATTTTTCCTGTTGTGATGTAATACTTTAGGTTTCTTCCACACTAGTCCAATTATTGTAAAACCTACATTTTCCACAATCCTCTCTTTCTCTATCTTGACCATTTTCTAAACCAGGTGTGGGCTTCAAGGCCAGCAAGACTGACCAAATATATTATTAGCAATGGTACTTGAAATACAATGATCTATGGTTTATAGCAGTCCAATCAGTACTTAGCTATATTCAGTGATATTATGTTGATGATAAATTTGTGATAAATTGTGCAGCTCTAATGTGGAGATTCAAAATTAACTGGAAGTGCGCATGTTTGTTTTTTTGTCTCATGTCACATTGTTGGCTCTGTAATGGACTGGCAACCTGTCCTTTACTTTTAACTTTAATATTGCATCGTGGTGTTTTAAATAAACCTGCTTGGTGGCTACTTGCTATGTCTTCAAAGCACTTTTCTTTTTTCACAAGTACGGCCATTTTATCACAGAAAGCTACTAGATCAGCTAAATCAGGTGGGACATGACCGCTAAGAGCTTTAAAAGTGAACAATAAAAGCTTTAAATCAATTCTAAAATGTACAGGAAGCCAGTGCAAAGAAGATAAAATTGGGGTGAAGAGCTCATGTCTGGGAATGTTAGTTAAGAATCGGGATGCAGCATTTTTTTACAAGCTGAAGGCGTCTGATGAAGGATTGAGAGATTCCAACATACAAACCAGTCAAACCTTGAGCTAATAAAAGCATGAATGGCCTTTTCCAACATCTGTCCAGAGGCAGGTAGAAAAGGTAGGTTCACTCAGTATCAAGGTATCGGAGCTCCACTGAGCCTTTGTATTCTGTATGTGAACGCCCTTCTTTCAAAGTTAAACTTGGACTTTTTGTAATCAGCCTTTTTTGGAACCAAATACCCAGAGTTTCAATGCTCTGATTAAGTTAAATCAGAGTTAATGAAAAAACTAAGAGTATGCTAAACCTTTTTGGTAATACCCCCCTGGTTTATTGAGTTGGTTATCAGGGGAGATGAGGAAACACTGAATGGGAACAGGGACAAGCAAAATCTAAAAATGTCAGGCTAAACAGGTAATAAACACCGGTTACTAATAACAGCAAATCCTGACAGAGAAAAACTTGACAAAAACATACTTCAAAGACTGGAAATATGAAAGACTAATAGTAAAATCTGGGGGGAAGGAACTTCATCAAAGTAAACATTCCATGAAAATGTTACCTTATCTAGTTTTTAGGACCTGGTTTGTAATGCAAAGATGTAGCTTTCAGGGAGCAGGGGGTTTTGGGGTTCTGTGTTTTTCCACCAGAGGGAGTCATAGAGTTCTAGCCGGGGGATGAACGGACTGATTATTGCACGCACCTGCAAGTCATCCAGGCTCATCTGCAGGAGGATAGGAGGAGCGCGTCGCTAGCCCTTTGTCGCCTGAGTGTTAACCAACAATGGTACTCTGAGCTGCGCTCTCTGAGTTTCTCAAGGATTTTTAGCTAGTGATGGGCAAATGAAGCCTCGTGAAGCAATAAAGCTTTCCAACACTTTGCTTTGCGAAAAGGTAACTCGATGCTTCATTCATCACTCACTAGTGACATCTGCTGGTGAAACTGTAACAGCTTTGTCACTCAGTTGGATCATACTTTCAAACATTTGTAAATGCAATATTGTCACAAAGTTTTCATCAAACTCATGTTTAGTAACAGGAGAATCAATTAAATCATATTTAATTGTCATGTTCTAATTATTAAAATGATTTGTAGCCAATCTAATCCTTGACCATCAGTGGTTGTGTTGGGTTTTCTTTTATGTCATGGACTTATTTGACAATGAAGATATGTTGTACTTTAGTGTATTGGGAATTGAGTGATTGTTGGGGCAGACTCCAAGTTTGAGTTTGATACTTGCTTCCTGAAAAACAGAATTTATTTAAAATCATCTCTTCCTGGGAGTTCTAGTTCTGGTTTTTAATATTGCAAATATGTATATCCCAGATATGAGAGCTTTTTCTCTTTTTTGACGGCTCCATTTCAACCACTGCTGATGAAAACTGCTACCAAACCACCTACTACAACAGAGTTCATAGCGCTTTTATTTTGAAAAATGATACGCAAAGTGAAGCAATGACGTGGCAGATATAATGCGAGGCCTCATTTGTTGTTGATCACGTGATTTTGCTCAATATGACACAAGCTCCGAAGCGGGGCTTCATCGGACATGCCCCCTTTTTACTCGGTACACGCCTCGAACCCTGGCTGCAGATGTCCCATCACTATCATTAGCGTTTCCTTATGTATTTGATCTCCTTGCACTTACCCTTTTGTGTGTCTTCCTCCTGGATCTGGTTCCTTGTGCTACTCTGTTTCCCTCCCTTGTCTCCGATACTCCATGTAAGATCACTGGTTCCCTTTCCACGGTTGGCAAACATTTGCTCCTCTTGCTCATCGACGACTCTGCGAGTCCTGTCCGCCCTCCAACTATCACCATTCAACATCTCCCTCCGGATCCATCCAAGGTTCACGTTTACTCTTTAAAGTGCTCGCCTGGATTCCACACATAGACCTTTTTTAATTAAACTGTCTTCCAGCTGTTGCAATTTAGGAAGTCTCCAACATGCTCTGCCTCCTGGTCTACCTTATTGGTATAGCACATGGCACTTCAAAGTGCTTTTACATCATAAAAACAAAATACAAAAACAGTAACATACAGTCACCAAATGAGATACAAGTACACATCCAATCATTCTGATTCAAAAGTTACTCTAAACAGGTGGGGGTTTTAGCCTTTATTTAAAGGAAGTAGAGGTGACAATATCGTGACAATTTTATCAGTCCTTCATTTGTCATTAATTTTCTGTTCCGATTTAATCTTGTTTAGGGTTGTGGGGAGTTGGTGTCTATCCAAACAGTCACGAGACAGGGTACTCTCTGAACAGGTCACCAGTCTATCACAGAAACAAACAACCATTCACACACATACACACAGCTAAGGTCTATTTAGACTTTAGATTATTCAATTAACCCATAATCCATATTTTTGGACTGTAGGAGGAAACCGGAGTATCTGAAGAAAACCAACACATGCACAGACAAAACAACAGAAAGGCCACTGCCAGGATTCAAACCAGCAACACTCTTGATGTGAGGCAACAGTACGAATCAGCTGTTCATCTGTGCGGTCCTATATTTAATTTTTATTGCAGTTTTTATGATGCATAGATCATAAGGCATGTTTAGGAGCTGTTTGAGTATTTAGGTCAAGAGGAAGTCATTAAAAGTTACTGGAACAATCTGAGCTGGCTCTTCTTGTTTTACCTCTTTTTTCTGTAATAAAATGATGTGTTTGCTTACATGGACAAAAACAGTATTACTTTTTTATAGCTTCCTCCAGGTCAGAGATGACTCTTAGCATCAAGCAGTGATGAGAGTTCAGGTATCTGGGAGGCTGATTCATGAGTAAACGGTA
>NC_051436.1:2337449-2340775 GCF_001649575.2 Kryptolebias marmoratus | reverse complement strand
CAATGATAAGACATAAATAACAGCTGTATATATCAGAACCAAATCATTGTGTTTACAGATTATTATGCCTGAATCACATTTATCAGCTATGATGGTCTTCTAAAAAAATATTATTATGAACCATGATGCTTTCACAAAACCTAATTAACCTCGTTATCTTCAAAGACAAAAGTTCTTTACATTCAGTACCTGACAAAACAATGAAACCTGTTTTTCTGGTTCACATCTGACAACGTGAGCAAAAACTATTTCGTATCTGCAGGCAGTTGCATACTTTTAGGAGAACTAACATTCATTTTCATACTTCAAAAGAAAAAATTATGTTTTATGTTTGCGTGAGACAGTTGTTTTGTTTTCTGGGAAATACCTTGGTCATTTTAGTCATTCCACTTGTAAATATGGAAATATGCTAAAAGTGGATTGTTACGTTATTTTTCTATAAACTCTGAAGGTGCGGCAGTTTTAAGAACCATGTCGTTAAACAGACTGTCTGTGTTAAAGGAATTGTTTTTCCACGAAGAAGAGACAGCCACCGTCTTTTATTCAAGATTAGTTTCTTCTTGACATCAATATGATTTTAAGCAGTCAGAATGTGGATTTTGTTATTTTGCTATGAGTCCCTATTGGTAACAAATGCCTGATTTGTCAAGATAGTTTAATCAGTCTTTGTAAACAAGTTGGGAAGAAAACAAGTATAAAAATACAGAAAAATAAAGCAACAACAAACAGCAATGATTTTAACTCTTTCACACTTGTTTTCTGTTGTAATTAAATCCTGTTCAGGCTGACAGAGAGCCACTCGATGAAGGTTGGGTACACCTTGGACAGGTCGCCAGTCCATCAAGTAAATGCAAGAGTGTTTTGATAATTGTGTGATATCACACCAAAAATAACAGTAGGTTTGTGGATATGAAATGTGGTAGTGATCCCCAAGCTGGGATGACTTAAATACATGTCTACAGGATGAAAGGAAACTGGATGGAGAGAACACCTCATGGTTCTTGAATGATCATTTTAGGTCAGGTAAAGTAAACTTTAGTGTCTCTGAGGGGCAATATCTTTTGCAGCCAGCAGAAAATTGGTACAGTAATAACAAAACAATCAAATCAAAAAGAGCAGTACAACATGCACAACACCAAAAAAGAACAAAGAAATGTTGACTTCTACTTTTCAGTTAGCAAATTACATCAATCAATTAATAAAACCGATACTGACAAGGACACAGGAACAGTTGTTGTTTTTGGCACTTTAGTACCCTGTATCTGTCACCTAATGACAGCAGCCTGTACTCATTAAAAAGAAAATGACTTAGTTAATCCTTCCTCTGTGAAAGTCAGAGAGCTCTTTAAAAGCCACCCCTATAATTTCACTGCATATCGTTACAATGCTGAGCAGTTTGTGCTGGTTCTTTCAGGTCAAGGATTCAAACAAGCAAATTTATGAGAATCTGAAAAACAACTCAACAAAACACGAGTACAATAAAACATTTTCAAAAGGCTTGTCTATAATAAACTTTCTGGGTTTCTGATTTAAAGAATTGCAAACGCTGCAAGGCAATACTTCTGTACTGGCATTAGATGTCAAACTGCTGTCGATTCTTGTACATATTCAGCTCTGCCACTTCCAGTTCTGTCTCCTGCCTTTTTGTCTCCAAACCAGACAACATGGCTGCTCTCACCACTGTCTGTAAACCTTTCCTTTGACCTTTGACCTTTGCTGCCACCCTTTTGTCACAAATCACTCCTGAAACTTTTCTCCATCCACTCCACCTTTTTACCTCACTCCCTGTTTTTCTGGACCTTGGAGTCCGGCATCTTGCCATTTCCATCTACTTGACAAAATCTACCACCATCTGTCCTTCTTGGTTCCTTTCCTTAATACCAAACCTGCCCATCACCTCCTCATCTCCTCTGTTTCCTCACCAACATTCAGACTTGCTCCGATCTCTTCTACATCACATCCAACCTGTGGAGCAGAACCACTGACAACCTTCGGCATCAGACCTTCTACTTCTACCTTCAGACACATCACCCTATCTGACACTCTTTTCAGCTCGACTACATTCCTTAACTCCTCCTTCAGGACCATGCCTCCTCCATGTCTCTTCCTGTCCACCCCATGGTAAAACAGCTGAACTCTGCCCCGATGCTGCGAGCCTTGCTTCCCTTCCACACATAACAGATCTACCTTCCTCCTCTGCATCATGTCAGCCAGCTCTCTACCTCTGTCTTTCATTGTTCCTACATTTAGAGCTGTTACCCTCAGTCCTACACTCGTCTGTCCTCTTCTCCCTCTGTCTCCTGACATGTTTCCCTCCTTCTGGTGTTCCACTAACAGCAGCATTCTGTTTGTTAACAGCACCAGTGGAGGTCGTTGCAGGCATCAACCAATCTGGTATGCCGTCACTTGGATGACCTCACATGTTAGTTTTGGCAAAAGTGTTCCTGACAAAACCTTCACCATTTACCCGGGCTTGGGACTGGCAAAGGTAATACACTGGCCTGTTCTCCCTAGTAGCTGGTTTAAAAAACATTTCAAGCATTATATTATTAAAAAGATCATTTAAAAGGCAGGTCTGGATTTAAAAAAAATGTCTTTAGCTGCTTTTTAAAGGAATCAAAACTCTTAATACAATGTAAAAATAAAGAATTTTTTCTCCAAAGTCAGGGATGAAACAGAAAGGAAAGAACGATACCATCAATTTTTAAATCAGGTTGTAGGAACTGTTAATAGATTCAAAGGTGGGCAATTTGGTTTTACATTACATTGTTATAAAACAACATTTCCACTGAGAACTGAGTTTGATACAGTTTGGTAGTCATACTGTATAAACTCTAGGTGTTAAAACGTCACACCCGGATGCAGTGCTGTGTTAGATAATTAACTGATTTATCACCTGCAGCCAGTTAAGAATGTTGCAGCTCAGGTTTGTAAACAGAAAAACATTAGGGCTTAGCACGGGAGCCTGCGTCAGATCATAAATCTTCTGTTATACTGCAATTTGCATAATGTACTGAAAGAAAAAGCTACTTGAAATGCTTCTTTGAATGCTAAAGAATGTTCTTAATTTTACAGGGGCTGCAAACACTGTGTTCTAAATAACAAAAGTTGTTGTCAATTACAATTATTATGTACAACTATCATCTTGACCTTGTTGCTAAAAAGACTTCAGTTGAAGTTGAGGGAGGATCCAGTCAAGCAGCATCAATACAAGTTTGCCCTAATTCCTGTTTTTTTTTCTTATCTAGGTGTGGACAGGAGCGATATTTAAAAACGAGACAGACACAGAGAGACAGAGCAGTTTTCTCCTCACAGAGACACCATCA
>NC_051436.1:2331505-2337349 GCF_001649575.2 Kryptolebias marmoratus | reverse complement strand
ATTACAGAAAAAAGAGGTAAAACAAGAAGAGCCAGCTCAGATTGTTCCAGTAACTTTTAATGACTTCCTCTTGACCTAAATACTCAAACAGCTCCTAAACATGCCTTATGATCTATGCATCATAAAAACTGCAATAAAAATTAAATATAGGACCGCACAGATGAACAGCTGATTCGTACTGTTGCCTCACATCAAGAGTGTTGCTGGTTTGAATCCTGGCAGTGGCCTTTCTGTTGTTTTGTCTGTGCATGTGTTGGTTTTCTTCAGATACTCCGGTTTCCTCCTACAGTCCAAAAATATGGATTATGGGTTAATTGAATAATCTAAAGTCTAAATAGACCTTAGCTGTGTGTATGTGTGTGAATGGTTGTTTGTTTCTGTGATAGACTGGTGACCTGTTCAGAGAGTACCCTGTCTCGTGACTGTTTGGATAGACACCAACTCCCCACAACCCTAAACAAGATTAAATCGGAACAGAAAATTAATGACAAATGAAGGACTGATAAAATTGTCACGATATTGTCACCTCTACTTCCTTTAAATAAAGGCTAAAACCCCCACCTGTTTAGAGTAACTTTTGAATCAGAATGATTGGATGTGTACTTGTATCTCATTTGGTGACTGTATGTTACTGTTTTTGTATTTTGTTTTTATGATGTAAAAGCACTTTGAAGTGCCATGTGCTATACCAATAAGGTAGACCAGGAGGCAGAGCATGTTGGAGACTTCCTAAATTGCAACAGCTGGAAGACAGTTTAATTAAAAAAGGTCTATGTGTGGAATCCAGGCGAGCACTTTAAAGAGTAAACGTGAACCTTGGATGGATCCGGAGGGAGATGTTGAATGGTGATAGTTGGAGGGCGGACAGGACTCGCAGAGTCGTCGATGAGCAAGAGGAGCAAATGTTTGCCAACCGTGGAAAGGGAACCAGTGATCTTACATGGAGTATCGGAGACAAGGGAGGGAAACAGAGTAGCACAAGGAACCAGATCCAGGAGGAAGACACACAAAAGGGTAAGTGCAAGGAGATCAAATACATAAGGAAACGCTAATGATAGTGATGGGACATCTGCAGCCAGGGTTCGAGGCGTGTACCGAGTAAAAAGGGGGCATGTCCGATGAAGCCCCGCTTCGGAGCTTGTGTCATATTGAGCAAAATCACGTGATCAACAACAAATGAGGCCTCGCATTATATCTGCCACGTCATTGCTTCACTTTGCGTATCATTTTTCAAAATAAAAGCGCTATGAACTCTGTTGTAGTAGGTGGTTTGGTAGCAGTTTTCATCAGCAGTGGTTGAAATGGAGCCGTCAAAAAAGAGAAAAAGCTCTCATATCTGGGATATACATATTTGCAATATTAAAAACCAGAACTAGAACTCCCAGGAAGAGATGATTTTAAATAAATTCTGTTTTTCAGGAAGCAAGTATCAAACTCAAACTTGGAGTCTGCCCCAACAATCACTCAATTCCCAATACACTAAAGTACAACATATCTTCATTGTCAAATAAGTCCATGACATAAAAGAAAACCCAACACAACCACTGATGGTCAAGGATTAGATTGGCTACAAATCATTTTAATAATTAGAACATGACAATTAAATATGATTTAATTGATTCTCCTGTTACTAAACATGAGTTTGATGAAAACTTTGTGACAATATTGCATTTACAAATGTTTGAAAGTATGATCCAACTGAGTGACAAAGCTGTTACAGTTTCACCAGCAGATGTCACTAGTGAGTGATGAATGAAGCATCGAGTTACCTTTTCGCAAAGCAAAGTGTTGGAAAGCTTTATTGCTTCACGAGGCTTCATTTGCCCATCACTAGCTAAAAATCCTTGAGAAACTCAGAGAGCGCAGCTCAGAGTACCATTGTTGGTTAACACTCAGGCGACAAAGGGCTAGCGACGCGCTCCTCCTATCCTCCTGCAGATGAGCCTGGATGACTTGCAGGTGCGTGCAATAATCAGTCCGTTCATCCCCCGGCTAGAACTCTATGACTCCCTCTGGTGGAAAAACACAGAACCCCAAAACCCCCTGCTCCCTGAAAGCTACATCTTTGCATTACAAACCAGGTCCTAAAAACTAGATAAGGTAACATTTTCATGGAATGTTTACTTTGATGAAGTTCCTTCCCCCCAGATTTTACTATTAGTCTTTCATATTTCCAGTCTTTGAAGTATGTTTTTGTCAAGTTTTTCTCTGTCAGGATTTGCTGTTATTAGTAACCGGTGTTTATTACCTGTTTAGCCTGACATTTTTAGATTTTGCTTGTCCCTGTTCCCATTCAGTGTTTCCTCATCTCCCCTGATAACCAACTCAATAAACCAGGGGGGTATTACCAAAAAGGTTTAGCATACTCTTAGTTTTTTCATTAACTCTGATTTAACTTAATCAGAGCATTGAAACTCTGGGTATTTGGTTCCAAAAAAGGCTGATTACAAAAAGTCCAAGTTTAACTTTGAAAGAAGGGCGTTCACATACAGAATACAAAGGCTCAGTGGAGCTCCGATACCTTGATACTGAGTGAACCTACCTTTTCTACCTGCCTCTGGACAGATGTTGGAAAAGGCCATTCATGCTTTTATTAGCTCAAGGTTTGACTGGTTTGTATGTTGGAATCTCTCAATCCTTCATCAGACGCCTTCAGCTTGTAAAAAAATGCTGCATCCCGATTCTTAACTAACATTCCCAGACATGAGCTCTTCACCCCAATTTTATCTTCTTTGCACTGGCTTCCTGTACATTTTAGAATTGATTTAAAGCTTTTATTGTTCACTTTTAAAGCTCTTAGCGGTCATGTCCCACCTGATTTAGCTGATCTAGTAGCTTTCTGTGATAAAATGGCCGTACTTGTGAAAAAAGAAAAGTGCTTTGAAGACATAGCAAGTAGCCACCAAGCAGGTTTATTTAAAACACCACGATGCAATATTAAAGTTAAAAGTAAAGGACAGGTTGCCAGTCCATTACAGAGCCAACAATGTGACATGAGACAAAAAAACAAACATGCGCACTTCCAGTTAATTTTGAATCTCCACATTAGAGCTGCACAATTTATCACAAATTTATCATCAACATAATATCACTGAATATAGCTAAGTACTGATTGGACTGCTATAAACCATAGATCATTGTATTTCAAGTACCATTGCTAATAATATATTTGGTCAGTCTTGCTGGCCTTGAAGCCCACACCTGGTTTAGAAAATGGTCAAGATAGAGAAAGAGAGGATTGTGGAAAATGTAGGTTTTACAATAATTGGACTAGTGTGGAAGAAACCTAAAGTATTACATCACAACAGGAAAAATACCAGACTGATGCCAGTACTGATGGTTAAAAATGTTCACTGATACTGAAATGTCTTCAAATGGTGGACGTTGTTCTGGTCTTCATTATTGCAGCAGTGATGTAATGACCAAAAAAATGACTTTACAGACATAAATTATTCTAAAGAACAGTGAGAGTTTATTCTAAAGTCTGTGCCGAATCGAGACTTCTGGCCCAATCAGTGAAATCCCCCGTTTTTCTGGGGCTGCTTCTTTTTATAAACATTTACCACACCCAGCTGTAGAATAACACACACAGACACATATCCCAATGGGATGGACCTTAACAGTATGGATTCAAATGCATTCAATTCCCTTTATGGTGAAAAGCTGGGGTCTTCAGACATGTAACAGATAACCTTCCAGCTTAGGAGCCCACAATCCACTTCCCAAGAAGGGATTGTACCTGAAGACAATGTCTCAAATTAGAACTCAGGCCCCATCGCCTGACAGCACAGATGTAGCCCAGTTACCTCACTACAACTGCAGACTGATAAAAGTCTGCAGTTTGACACTTTTATCAATTGTGGACAAGCAGACAAAACAGATTGCATTTTGCCAAAGGATCAGAAGGCAAATTCTTGTGATTTAAATCTAAAGGTTTCTTGATGATCATAAGACGGTTACATGGTTACATATTGAAATAGGATACATTACTAATGATTTGTGATTATAATTAGCTATTCAGGAGTATAACTCAAAAGCAAAAATCAAGTTTTTGTATTTTCAGGTCCCTTCACCAATTTATAAATAGTTTGTCATAAATTACATTTTAGTCCTGTCCTCACATGTCTTGCAGTAAAAAGCATCTAATTCCAGCTGTGTGAGTTAAACACTTCATCACTGCAGCTGGAAAGGAGCTCATCCTTCAATACAGCCAATCTCTGGATCAGGACTCAGGTCAGGGGTCATCATGGAGGTCGGGAACCGGTAGGTCAGTTCAAGTCACCATGGTAACCATCTGAGAAGATAATAAAAGGAAAATTAATTAATTAACTAACAAAAATTAATTAACAAAAATGTTAACTGTGGGATTTTCTGTAAAAAAATATGATTTTGTTGGATTTTACAATTGCAGCTGTGAAAGTTATTCTTTGTTTGCCTTCAATCCATAAGATCTATTTCTGACACACAGAAAGCAACAAAGTTACTTTGGAGTTTGGAGTCTTACCTATTTGGCCCAGCCCATGCTGATGACAGCTGGAGCTTCACGAGCATATTTGGACCTGGCAAATCTACGCCTTCTTACAGGTGGAATGGTACAATCCTGAAGTCCCAAAATAAAGTGAGGAATGAAGATCAAAATACAAGAAAAAAAATCACAGAACTTACCAATATGATTCCATCTATTTTATATATATTGTACAAATTTAATCTGTAAAGAGCTCAGGCTTACCGGGACACAGTTGTTGTCCTTTTTGAGACACAGACGGAGTTTGCAGTGCAGATGGACATTGTCAGGATGTCTGGTGAACTCAAACATGTTGAAGGAGAAGTAGGTGGAAGTTCCTACTCCATTTTGTTTCACATGGACTGTCCCATCAAGAGGGTTGGCACAGCTGAGAAAAATGGAAAACAGTGTTTAAGTAAAATCAGAACATATGTTCACAAAGGATATCTTAGAAACGGGAGTCATTGACCACATTTAAGAACATCTCTCACCCATCTATGATCAGGTCATGTCTGGGTTTGCTGTCAGCATCCGACACACTGGTTGCCCAGCAGGAGTCGGTCACCACGGCGATTGTCTCTTCATCCAGCCCCTGGGTCTTTAGCACCACCCAGACCTTCTGATTGAGCTTCACTT
Organism: Kryptolebias marmoratus; assembly: GCF_001649575.2. Taxonomy (NCBI): domain Eukaryota; kingdom Metazoa; phylum Chordata; class Actinopteri; order Cyprinodontiformes; family Rivulidae; genus Kryptolebias; species Kryptolebias marmoratus. The sequence continues at coordinate 2,332,209 of NC_051436.1, read as the reverse complement.
CAGTTCCTGTAGCTACAATTTTAGTGCATTTTTCATCTGTGTAGGGGATCATGGACACATTGTAAGTCCATTCTCCAGATGTTACGTCCATATAGCTGCAAAGCAAAAAGACAATCACGCATTAGCTCCTATAACATACAAACCAGCAGCCAACAAGCTGTGCATGTTGACAAAAACAAAAGCTACCAGCCAGTACCTGTGGTCTTTGATGCTGAAAGCCACAGTCTTCAGCTCAGGTTGAGGATGGAAGCAGGACAACTCAATGAACACTTGGTCATGGCGAGTGATGAGGTCAGTGACGTTCTGGTTCATGATGGCGTTTGTGTAGTTGATTCTATTTTCATCAAACTGAAAGATAACACGTTCAGATGTTGAAACAGTTTTTAGACACTAAATGTCTGTAATGAATTCAGCAGTTTTACAGTAAATCAAGACCCAGCTAAAGAATGCAAACTACAGAAGTGCAGCACAAGAGTTTTTTCTGCTTGTTTAGTTAGAAGTGAGAACCCACCGAGATTTCTGCCCCACAGAGGTTTCTGGTGTTGAAGTTGAAAGTCACCATGTTGTTCTGATCCAGCTCACCCCTGCAGCTCGGGTCATAGAGATGTAAGACTTTGTAGTCGATGCCTCTTTCCTCCAGCAGACAGTTAGCAAGAGTGAGGGAAGCAGAGTTATGCTCGCAGACCGTTGGTTCACCTGCAATT
>NC_051436.1:2291187-2331405 GCF_001649575.2 Kryptolebias marmoratus | reverse complement strand
ATTGCAGGTGAACCAACGATCTGCGAGCATAACTCTGCTTCCCTCACTCTTGCTAACTGTCTGCTGGAGGAAAGAGGCATCGACTACAAAGTCTTACATCTCAATGACCCGAGCTGCAGGGGTGAGCTGGATCAGAACAACATGGTGACTTTCAACTTCAACACCAGAAACCTCTGTGGGGCAGAGATCTTGGTGGGTTCTTACTAGAAGCAGAAAAAAACTTGTGCTGCACTTCTGTAGTTTGCATTATTTAGCTGGGTCTTGATTTACTGTAAAACTGCTGAATTCATAGATACATTTAGTGAAGTGAAGTGAAGTGAAATTTATTTATATAACATATTCAGCAGCAAGGCGATCCAAAGTGCTTTACAACACAGAAACAACAACAGAATCAAAAAAACAACAATCAGGTACATACATAGTCAAATACAGCAAACATCATAGAAACATCATAATCAAATACAGATCAGACATGTATAATCTAAATGAGATATAGCATACTCTAAATAAAATCATGATTAAGTTAAAGCTGAGCTAAACAACAATTAGGCTAAGACAGTCAAAATATGAACTAAGATAAACTAAACTAAACTAAATGTGCAGGAAGGCTAAATAAGCTAACATAAACTGAAACATGGGGCGGGGGCAGAGCATCTTGTTTACATAAAATCTAGGGAGAAATTGAAGATAGCTGGCCAAAGCCAGTGTCAGGGAAGCCAGAATTTACAAAACAATAATCGTTTTGGGTCAGACTTGTTTTCGTTTGCCTTGAAAGTCTTGCTCATACTTCTCAATGGCGAATCCAAAGAGCCAAATTCCAGGACCATTCCTCTTGAATCGAGCAAGCAACTTTCTCTAAGATGTAACCCATATTAATATTCATGAGTCCCTGAATCGCAATTCAATCTGCGTTCCTGTAAAAAACGTTTTGGAGAATATGCAAAGACAGGCTCCGAAAAAGAAAGCAGGACAGAGAGGCAGAGGGGTGGGGGGTAGTTCAGGAAACACGTCCGCCTTCCACCAGGAGTAGAGCAGAAAAAGTGCTAAAAACTAAAAACTTTTTCAACATCTGAATGTGTTATCTTTCAGTTTGATGAAAATAGAATCAACTACACAAACGCCATCATGAACCAGAACGTCACTGACCTCATCACTCGCCATGACCAAGTGTTCATTGAGTTGTCCTGCTTCCATCCTCAACCTGAGCTGAAGACTGTGGCTTTCAGCATCAAAGACCACAGGTACTGGCTGGTAGCTTTTGTTTTTGTCAACATGCACAGCTTGTTGGCTGCTGGTTTGTATGTTATAGGAGCTAATGCGTGATTGTCTTTTTGCTTTGCAGCTATATGGACGTAACATCTGGAGAATGGACTTACAATGTGTCCATGATCCCCTACACAGATGAAAAATGCACTAAAATTGTAGCTACAGGAACTGAAGTGAAGCTCAATCAGAAGGTCTGGGTGGTGCTAAAGACCCAGGGGCTGGATGAAGAGACGATCGCCGTGGTGACCGACTCCTGCTGGGCAACCAGTGTGTCGGATGCTGACAGCAAACCCAGACATGACCTGATCATAGATGGGTGAGAGATGTTCTTAAATGTGGTCAATGACTCCCGTTTCTAAGATATCCTTTGTGAACATATGTTCTGATTTTACTTAAACACTGTTTTCCATTTTTCTCAGCTGTGCCAACCCTCTTGATGGGACAGTCCATGTGAAACAAAATGGAGTAGGAACTTCCACCTACTTCTCCTTCAACATGTTTGAGTTCACCAGACATCCTGACAATGTCCATCTGCACTGCAAACTCCGTCTGTGTCTCAAAAAGGACAACAACTGTGTCCCGGTAAGCCTGAGCTCTTTACAGATTAAATTTGTACAATATATATAAAATAGATGGAATCATATTGGTAAGTTCTGTGATTTTTTTTCTTGTATTTTGATCTTCATTCCTCACTTTATTTTGGGACTTCAGGATTGTACCATTCCACCTGTAAGAAGGCGTAGATTTGCCAGGTCCAAATATGCTCGTGAAGCTCCAGCTGTCATCAGCATGGGCTGGGCCAAATAGGTAAGACTCCAAACTCCAAAGTAACTTTGTTGCTTTCTGTGTGTCAGAAATAGATCTTATGGATTGAAGGCAAACAAAGAATAACTTTCACAGCTGCAATTGTAAAATCCAACAAAATCATATTTTTTTACAGAAAATCCCACAGTTAACATTTTTGTTAATTAATTTTTGTTAGTTAATTAATTAATTTTCCTTTTATTATCTTCTCAGATGGTTACCATGGTGACTTGAACTGACCTACCGGCTCCCGACCTCCATGATGACCCCTGACCTGAGTCCTGATCCAGAGATTGGCTGTATTGAAGGATGAGCTCCTTTCCAGCTGCAGTGATGAAGTGTTTAACTCACACAGCTGGAATTAGATGCTTTTTACTGCAAGACATGTGAGGACAGGACTAAAATGTAATTTATGACAAACTATTTATAAATTGGTGAAGGGACCTGAAAATACAAAAACTTGATTTTTGCTTTTGAGTTATACTCCTGAATAGCTAATTATAATCACAAATCATTAGTAATGTATCCTATTTCAATATGTAACCATGTAACCGTCTTATGATCATCAAGAAACCTTTAGATTTAAATCACAAGAATTTGCCTTCTGATCCTTTGGCAAAATGCAATCTGTTTTGTCTGCTTGTCCACAATTGATAAAAGTGTCAAACTGCAGACTTTTATCAGTCTGCAGTTGTATAAGTGAACATTTTCAACCATCAGTACTGGCATCAGTCTGGTATTTTTCCTGTTGTGATGTAATACTTTAGGTTTCTTCCACACTAGTCCAATTATTGTAAAACCTACATTTTCCACAATCCTCTCTTTCTCTATCTTGACCATTTTCTAAACCAGGTGTGGGCTTCAAGGCCAGCAAGACTGACCAAATATATTATTAGCAATGGTACTTGAAATACAATGATCTATGGTTTATAGCAGTCCAATCAGTACTTAGCTATATTCAGTGATATTATGTTGATGATAAATTTGTGATAAATTGTGCAGCTCTAATGTGGAGATTCAAAATTAACTGGAAGTGCGCATGTTTGTTTTTTTGTCTCATGTCACATTGTTGGCTCTGTAATGGACTGGCAACCTGTCCTTTACTTTTAACTTTAATAATGCATCGTGGTGTTTTAAATAAATCTGCTTGGTGACTACTTGCTATGTCTTCAAAGCACTTTTCTTTTTTCACAATTACGGCCATTTGATTTACTTTTAAATTAACATTAAGAAAGTATCTAAAATCCACTTTCATGATTACATAGTCCAAAACAGCCTGCCTGCATAAAAAGTTTTTAAGATCATATTTAAAAAGGGCCAGATCAGTGAGATTAGTCTTGAGGTAGTTGGTTCCATAGTCTGGGTGTTGCGACCCAAAAGGCCCGATCACCCAAAGTTTGGATTTAGACTCAGGGACAAACAGTAAAGATATAATAGCTGATCTTAAGGCCCTCCAATACTCACAGGAAGCTAATAGATCAGCTAAATCAGGTGGGACATGACCGTTAAGAGCTTCAAAAGTGAACAATAAAAACTTTAAATCAATTCTAAAATGTACAGGAAGCCAATGAAAAAAATAAACTCATGAATCAACCTATCATTTAAAGATGGATGCCGTTGAATCAATGTATCGGAGCTCCACTGAGCCTTTGTATTCTGTATGTGAACGCATTTCTTTCAAGGTTAAACTTGGACTTTTTTAACATCAACAAAATCAGCCTTTTTGGAACCAAAACCCAGAGTTTCAATGCTTTGACTAAGTTCATTTAGAGTTAATAAATAAACAAACTGGGAGTAAAAAAATAACCCTAAAACAAAATGTTAGAATGCTTTATTAAAACTTGATTCAATCTTTTATCTAGTTTTTATAAACTGGTTTGTAATGCAAACTGTAACTCTACAAAAATGTAGCCAGGCAGGAAACCAAAGTTGTGAAGTATAGTTTTTTAGCCCCAGGCTGAATAAAGACAATTTATTACCTGGAATGTACATATTGAATGTCAGAATACCATCTCGGTTAGTCAGAAGCAGATCGATTCAAGGAAGTTTCTCACAATCACTAGCTGCCGTAAACACATTTCTTTGAAGATTAACTAACTTTAAATCAGTGTTTCCAAGCTTCTCAGCTTTCAGGCGGTGAATCAAAGGTTACGGAGACCTGTGACTCTTATTCATCACCAATAAATAACCCATTTACCAGAGAGCCTCATCAATCATACCCTTTAACCATTTATAGCATTTGTTGTTATCTCAATGGAACAGTTAGGGATAAGTATGGTTTTAGCTATCAAATTTAAAAATAATTAGATTTTTTAAGCTCTAATTTAATTATTGTAGCTCATCTTAAGACCCCCTTTTGGGGTCCCAACCCCAACTCTAGAAACTACTCATTTAGATAATGGTATTGTTAAAGTACATTTGAAAGGTAACAACTAAATAGTATCACACTGACGCATGAGTGCTAGAGTTGTGTATCAAAGTTAAGTGGAAAGTCAAAGTCAAATATTTTTTTTTTGTGCTACAAATAAAAAAGAACATTCTTGTGATTGTGAGCCAAAAGGAAATTTATGGTTAAAAGGTATAATGACATATGTAGTATGTTTTTTATTTATTGTAAAGCCATTAATGTCAGAACTCCGTTAAAACGTGCAAACAAACAAAAACACCTAATTGGGCAAAATAGAGCAGGTTTTGTAAGATTTTGCTGAGGAAAGTCAAAAAGCCACAATAAAATTAAAATGTAACAATGATTTGTCATGAATAAAATATTAAGTAAAATGAATCTATTACTCAGGTCATGTCCTTTAAAGTCTTTTTCTAAAACAGTTGAAGAAAACCTGCTAAACAGGTAAAAACCTTCCACACCTGTGCTCTAATGAATCACCTGGTTTCTAAATGCTTCTGGAGAAAATTCACAACCTACATCAACTAAGGTGTTGTGTTTAACAACACAACCTCAGTTGTTTGGTTCAAAAGCTGCAAACGCTTTTTTGAGCTCAATTGTAATATTTTCTATGAAAATGAACTCACGAAGCGATAACTTCACCGGCAGCCAAACAGAAAATCAACCACACTGCTTTACATGCTGTCCTCAGATATTTCTGCTATTATAAATGAGCATTCAAACCAACGGAGAAGCAAAAGTTCAAATTACAAAGGTTTTCAAAGTACATATAGTATTACAGTCTTGAATTTTATAATTCTATTGACCAATATTTCAAGATATAAGAATGAGCTGACACTTGATAATCTTAGAAACTCGACCAGCGGATATCTTTACAGTGACTGAAGTGAATGACTGCACATCCTGTCCTGACAACATTGTTCTGATGGGAAAACATGCTTTCAGACATTCACATGGTTGGACACCTGCAACCTACCTGAACTGATCAGTCACAAAAACACTGCTACAGTTCACGTTTATTTCTCTTCATCAGAACGGCAGTGGGCTCTAGAAAAATACATAAAAATGGTTCAAATACTGAAACACTAAACACAATCAGCAGCAGCTCCTGAGCATAAATATTAGTGGTGCAGACTTTGTCTTCAATCACTGAATCCACACAAATTTTACAATTTGCATTTTATGTTCTGTATAAAACAAAGCTGGGCTATATATTGTTTAATATTTATTTTTGTTGTCATTTTGTGCACTATGTTGTCTCATGGTCCTCGGAACAGTACTCCTGTCTAATAATAAAACAGAGATTGAAGTGTTTTACCTCCTAAAACAGGAGTATTTTTAATTTTATCTGTGCAAAAAAAAAACAAATGAACAGCCAAGAGACACACACGAAAGCTTTTCCTCCCACCAAACAGCACACACACACACAAAATACAAAACATTTATGGTTTTCGAATCTTCTGGAAAAAAATCAATTTCTCACTTCTTGTTCAAAATAAAATGATACTTTTCAAAGATTTTAAACTCTGTTCATATGAGTTTTAAACAGTGAGGTGCAGCCTGAGACTAGATTTCAATGGTTACCATTTTTATTTAAAAGAATGTTACCTCTTAACTATGAAAACAATTTAACCTAAGTTATGTTTTATTTTTTTTCTCACCTTATTAACACACAATAAATGTAAACATCTTTGATCATTCCAGATGTGTAACGAGATGCTGCAGACTCGTTTTTCACAGGACAAGAAAAGTTCTCATTTCACATCCGCCTCGCCCCTTTTTCTGGGTGTGGACCAGAGCGAGGATGGACATAAAAAGAGGCAGACAGTGATGAAGAGGCAGCTCAGAGGTTTCCACACAGAGACGACACCTGTCCAATCTAACAAGGATCATCAAGCAGAATCATCCGTCATCCTTCATTCCAGCTGCAGACGGTAATGCATGAACCATTTACTTCATTTCAGTTTTCAAAATGTCTAATTGTGAGGGGGGTTTTATTTAAAATTAAACTATGTGTCTTCCAGCTCTTGCTGTTCGGGAAGCCTCCAACATGCTCCGGCCTCTGCTCTACCTGTGCATCCTCATGGCACTGACAGGTAACCCACACGCAGATGAATCAATTGTCTTCATAGTTTATTCAAGTAAAAAGTACTATTACAGGTTCCAAGACCAGTTTAACAGCAATAATCCCAAATTAAAAATGTTTACATCAGTCAACGTTTACAACCATTTTAGTCAGGAACAGGCGTGAGTCATGAAAACGTTGTTGTTCTGGAAGAAGCAGCCAGAAAAACTGAACTGCCTTAACTGTCGACATAATTAGAGGAGAAATCAACTATTTAACACAATAAAACATGGTGTATGAGTTTGTCACCTGTTTTGAGTTTAAAAGATGTGTTTTTTCTTTTTAATTGAAGCTATAAGATTAATTTATTAACATAAAATATACAATATTTCATTCTACCATGGAATACAAGTCAGTGTAACAGAAAATACCTTAACATTGCATTATGTAGCTTCTTCCTGTGTATCTTCGGAAGATACAGTTCTTTGAAAATAAGTGTTACAGGATGATGTTACATATGTCTTACAGAAAACACAAGGCAGTTAAATATGTGAAACAGATAGCTACACACCCAACCTGGAGAACAAGAACCACTACTCTCAATAGTCAAACACTGTAAACTGCCCTGGTATGGTCACATAATAAGACATCCCTCGTTGTCAAAGACCAATTTTCAGGGAACAGTAAATGGAAATCCAAACAGAGGCAGACAGAGGAATAACTGAATAGATTACATCAAGGAGTGGACAGGTTGTAGCTTCCAAACCCTGCAGCAGAAGACTGAGAGGAGAGATCCTTGACTGCACAAGCATTTGCCATGACACTTTGAATGAATTATATTCAGAAGGCCGTTCATCATCCTCATTGGATCTGAGCAGGTGGAACATAACAAAGGCCCAATGTAACATTTTATTCAGACATCTTTGCCTGAATTAACTTCTAAATTATGATGATGAAATTGCTGTGTGTTGGACTTTCCCAGCTTTCCTGTTTTTTCCAACCAGCTGACAGACTGTAGCTTAGACCTCTCATATGTGTCCACGTCTGCAGGTGCTGCTAGAGCGGACACCTGCACTGTGATCGGCCCCACTGTCATTGATTTTAAAAGTCAGCTCAATAATGTGACGGATCGTTGTGTGTACTCTGTGATGAAGAATTCATCAAATGGGTTTGAGGTGCTGGCCAACTTCCAGGAACGCCGTCGTAGAGACGTGAGCTTTTTGGACAGCGTAACCCTGCTAATGGCTGATTCAGGTGTTGCTTTTCACCTGGAGCAAGGAGGCAGAGTTCTGGTAAGTCAATTACAACTTCAGGTAAAACATTTTGGTAGAGTTTGATCTAAAACACCCAATGCCCCATGTCTAACTATTCTGTATTTGAGACATTAGTAACTTTTGTGTTTTAGACTTTTCACTCAGTGTTTCCTCCAACTTTTTTCTCCTGTCTAATTCAGATGAACAATACAGTGCTGACCTTAAATAGTTCAGCCCAAGAGTTTCATGGCGTTAAGCTCTTCAAGGATCAAACTGGAGTCACTGCACAGTTTACAATCACCGAACAAACCTTTTCTGTGTTCTTTGATGGCTACAGAGCACAGATCCACACAGAAGGTAAGACGACTATATAGTGTCAAATTTAAATTATATCCTGGTTTATAGTTAGCAGCTGTTTAAAAATAGTTGTTGTTTTTTTACTTTTTCAGCTCCTGTTGATTTATCTCTGACTGGCCTGTGTGTTGACTCCAGCACTGTTTCAAATGCAAGGGTCCCTCAGTTCAGCTCCTCCAGGTAGAAGAGGTCCAGTTCTCCACCTATTACTGCTCTGCTACTACTATATTATAGTTTTATACTAGTTGTGTTTTATGAACAAGCCAGGGAAGTAAAACAGTCCTTAACTTTTGTTGTTTGTCGTCCTCTAGTTGTGATACTCAGTACACAGATAATCCTGACAGTTCAATCAACTGCACCACCGTGACTGAAAGGTAAATTCATCCATATTGCATAAAACATCTGATTGTGTTATGCTAAACTGGAAAAAGATGTTAGCAGGAATGGAAAATTAAAAAATGAACATAGATTAAACATTTATTTCCCATGTTTTTTTCTTTTCATGCGTAAAACAGCTGTAACATTCTGAAAGCTGCACCCTTCTCCTCCTGCAACGCCAACATTGACCCAACGCCCTACATAAACGCCTGCATGCAAACCATGTGCAGATATCCTATAGTGGACGGTCTCGGGTGTCAGTTCCTATGGGCCTATGCCAGAGCCTGCAGCCTGAACAGCAGCGCCATACAGGTGGACTGGGAGGCTGACACCAAGTGCTGTAAGACCTCGACTATTTCAGCAGTTCTCTTTATACACCCCCACAGTTTTTTTTTAAATCATATATTTTTATGTTGTGTAGCTCCACCTGAGGCCTTTTGTCAAAACAAAACTTGCAATAATCACGAGTTCTGTGGAAATAAATTCACCGGGGAATATGGCTGCCTCTGCAGAGCTGTGTTTTCCCAAAACTACAAAGAGTCCAACACTTTGGGTACGACATTTTGGATAAATACATAACAAGGTTGAGTGAAGAAACACTGAAATTGTTTTAAAATTGTTTGTTTGCTTTAACTTGTAGGAAATCCAATAGACTGCAAGCAGAACTCTGTGTCACTCACTCTTGTTGGTTGTCTGATGGAGGAAAGGGGCATTGACCACACTGCTCTACACCTCAACAACCAGAGCTGCAGGGGTGTGATGGACCAGGAGACCCACATGGTGACTTTCAGCTTCGACACCAACAACACCTGTGGGGCAGAGATCACGGTGAGTTATCAAATGTAATCAAACAAGCAGAAAAATCCACTTTAGGGCTTCTACTCCAACATATCTAAAATGCAACACTGAGCTTTTTCAGGTCCAACCTATGTATGTGTGTTCCTGCAGACTAATGGAAGCCAAACAATCTACAAGAACGCCATCATGACCCAGAACAGCTCTGATGTCATCACTTACCATGACCAAGTGTACATTGAGTTCTCCTGCTACCAAAGTCAACCTGAAATAAAACTTGTGGCCTTCAGAATCAAAGACAGGTGTGTGCCTACTGGTAGCTTTTGTTTCTGCTGCGATGAAGAACTTGTCGTCAGTGTGTTTGTGAATCACAGACGCTGAAACATGTTGATGTGTTTGTTCTGCAGCTCTGTTGTCCAGCACATCACATCTGGAGACGGGAATTACACGGTGACCATGAGGGCCTACACTGATGCTGGACGCACACAGGCCGTGGATTCAAGCACTCAGGTGTTGCTCAATCAGAAGATCTGGGTGGAGCTGAAAACCGATGGACTGGATGCAAACGTGATCTCTGTGGTGACCGACTCATGCTGGGCAACCAGTCAGAAATTACCCAACAGCACTCCAAGATACGATTTGGTCAGCAACGGGTGAGATAAATTTATAGTGGCTGCTTACAGCCTCTTCCTAGAAATCCTTCATAAATGTGCATCCTGTTGCTGTTACTGTGCATTTCTTCCAATAAAAGTTTTTATTGCTTGTTTGTTTCTTTTTTTTCAGCTGTGCCAACCCTAGAGATCAGATGGTGCAGGTGCAGAAGAATGGAATGGGAACTTCCAACTACTTCTCCTTCCACGTGTTCCAGTTTTCTGGGAGTTCTGGTGAAGTTTACCTGCACTGCCAACTCCAGCTGTGTCTCAAACAAAAGAAGAACTGTGTGCCGGTAAGCTGCACGGAACATGGCTGTTCAGTATCGTTTATTGTTTGTTTATTAGTTAGTGGGCAGACTGTTTAAACCAGGGGTCTCCAACCCTGGTCCTCAGGGCCACCATCCTGCAGGTTTTACTTGTTCCTCTGCTCCAACACACCTGATTTGAATCAATGAGTGATTAACAGGCTTCTGCAGAACATGAAGAGGTGATTTAACCTCTGAATCAGGTGTGTTGGAGCAGAGGAACGAGGAAAACCTGCAGGATGGTGGCCCTCCAGGACCAGGATTGGAGACCTCTGCTTTAAAGCATCCCTCAACATTTCAGAATTAATAACCCCTTTGGTGTGCAATATGACAATGTGAAATAAATCTTGTGCAATTTCTGCATCTTCTTCATTTCTATTTAACTAAGCAGTTTGTCTGGTTTTAATATTTTTATTGTTTCACATTTTCTGCTTGCTTTATTTGTTTTTATTTTCTGCTTCATGGTGAGTTTTGTTCTGTGTATTCTTGGAGTGGCTGCAACAATGTTGAACTTCCCTGCAAGGTGTAAAAAGGATTTCTTTTTTATTCTGTTCTATTACCTAAACCAGACTGAGTGCTTTTCAGTTTGATATGTATAATAATTAAATATCCAAAACTAATTAGAACCTTTCTGAATTAATTTTGAATTACTAGTGGACCACAACTTTTAACCTCTCTGTTCTGCAAAGATCTTTAAAGACTTTCTCATTCACACACTCATATAGTGTCTACAATTACATGTTTTTACTCACTATATAGAGCATTTTCTATTCTCACTCACACACTAATAAGCATATTGGTGGTGGGGGAGTTTAGTGCCTTGCCCAAGGACACGTCACCATAATTTAGGGACCGGGACTCAAACCCCTGACCCTTTTATTAGAAGCCAACCACCCTACCCATCAGACCAAGCCACCTTAGGGTACTAATGTAACATCCATCAACGTTCTTCCATGAAGTGTATGATATATGACAAGTTAAAAAGACTCTTTACTTCTGGTGCTGAAGCTAAACTTCTGAGCTCAGATACAACGGAAGTCTATGTGAGTTTAAAATCACATCTTGTGTCTCCAGGGAAATCCTTTGCAGCTTTTTGCTAAGTTTTGTTAATGCCACACATATTGAACTGCATATTTTGACAAATTTCTTTATGGGTTTTGAATAATTTCAAAAAAGATCTGGATTCTCCACAGTCTAAACAGTCAGTTTTGTTTTAAGGATTGCACTAATGGAGGAAACAGAAGACGCAGATATGCCAGGTCAAATTTCGAACGCAGGACTCCGTTCTTCATCAGCATGGGCTGGATTCATTAGGTAAGACTGTTGTGGATTCGTTTGATCTTTTCTGATGACTTTTTTTTTTGCATTTACTTCAAAAAGATCTTACAGATATAAAAACCTACATAGACAGTGGTGGACGAAGTACTCAGCTATTGTACTTGAGTAAAAGTATTGATGCTCATGGTCAAATCTTACTCAACTACGAGTAAAAGTTGCTCGGGCAAAAATCTACTCAAGTTAAAGTACTGAAGTACTCACTTTTGAAAATACTTAAGTATTCAAAAGTACATGCATTTAAAAGTACTTAAATATTCAAAAGTTCAAATTAAAAATTTCTAATATCAGTATATATGTTTTGACGTGTAGAACCACTCTGCTACAAATTCTGCACCACCTGTTAAGAACTTCAGCATAAAAATGCCACAAAAACAAAAGACAGCTATTTTAATTATTAATTGTTATCTAAAAACACATCAAAACAGAGTCTTGATTCTCCTCAGACTTTCACTATGGAACAGAGGTTTAATGTTGAAGCTATTACCACAAAGTAACGACCAGCTTCCTAGAAATGTCGTGGAGTCAAAAGTACAATATTTGATTTTGAAATGTAGTGAAAGTTATAAGTTCCCCCCAAAAGAATTACTCAAGTAAAATAAAGATACTCAAAAAATATACTTAAGTACAGTAATCAAGTAAATGTACTCTGTTATTGTCCACCACTGTACACAGATGATGAAAGTATTTTTGGAACCAGAATTTCATGATCCTTTAAAGGAAATTCATTCACCATAAAATGTACTTAAATGTAGTTTAATATGATGTATGTGTGACTACAATGAATAATCAGCAGCCTGACAGTCAACGATCAAATAAAACCAAAAGCTAAAGAGATGAGACAACGAGGACAGAAGTTTTTGTATAAAAGACATAAGTCCCAGTTTATCGTTGTCTTCTCAGGTGGTTTCCATGGTGATTTGGACCGGATGTGGGTCCTGACCAGAAACTGGACGTGTAAAAGGATGAACAGCAGATTCTAAAGTTGATTTCTGAGGGATTTTGTGGGTTTGATTTTCATTTTAATCAAATTTATCAGAAGAAATGAATTAACATTAATTAATTTTTAAATCAGTCTTTTACAATTCAGGGGTTATGGATCAAATTTTACTTTTTAAAGTGGAGTATGATAATCTTTTTAAGCATTTAGTTTTGGAGCTGGGTTTTAAATAATCTTTAATGTACTTTATTTTTGGTCTGCAACATTTTTGATTGACGAATTAAAAAAAGAACTTTTTAAAGTGATGAAATGATATCTTAAAAACAACAATCAACACCTAAATTAGTTTAGAAAAGCAATAAAGTGAGTAATCTGTAATTCCGGGCCAGTACCTGCAGAGTTTAAAGAAAAAACTTGCGTGATTAAGAGGGTTTATCATCAAATTACTGTCATTTATAATAATTCACCTTACTGACCAGGATTAAAAGCACAAAAATCCCAGTAAGGACACTAAACAGTAGCTGTTTAAAGCATGAAAAGGTGATGAGAAGATATTTCCTCCTGCATCTAAAAAGAGACCGCAGTGTTCCCTTAACTTGCTTAACCTTCGATAATTTTTCTGTTGTCTCTTTTTTTTTCCAGCTGTGTTCGTTACACAGAAACATGCCACTTTTCTGCACTGTATTTCTCATTGTTTAGCATCCAAAAGACAAAAAAAAGAAAGAAAATAAAGGAGATGGAATAAAGACGAGTTTTACTTTCTTTAACCCTGAAGGCCTCGTAACTAAAGAGAGGAAGAGAAGCTTTTATAACTTTGGGTCCATTTAACCACCGGTTGAGATTTACTTCACTTTATTACGTTAACTGGTTCCACTAAAGGTTGTTTCAAGGTAAAAAGTAAAAAGAAAATATTTGAAAAAAGTGTATAAATTGCAATGGATTTAAACGACTTGTGAGTCGTTTAAAGTTGATTAAATTAGTAACCCTCTGGTTTTAGGAGTAATGTGGATGTGCACAAACAGAAAGCAGCTTGGGTCAGTCTTTTTTCAAGAAAAGGAATTGTATGTTTTAGGCAAAGTAGTAAAGTTGGATTTAATTAGCAGAATTTAGTTGCTTTACTAACTGAAATTATTGCAACAAAACTAGTTTGTTTTGACTGGTCAGAATAAACCATAACATTCAGTTTGAGATAAAATAATTCTGTGATTCAAACTGCTCCTAAATGAGATTTCTTACAGCAGAAATCTGAAACCTTTATAACCTGCGGAGATATTTTTACCATCTTTCCTACTAAAGAAAAGTACACTGTATAAATTTACTTATTTAAGTTGCTAAGCAGATTTCCTTTTTTAGTGTCAGGCAAACAGACAAGAACAAACAAGACTTTTGTGCTAGAAGATTTTTTAAAACTACCTGTTTCATTCTGGATAAATATGTTATTTAATGCAGCATTTAATTTAATGTGAAAGTGTAAAAAATACATCTGCTTTAGTTTTTTCCTGTAGCTTGAATCTGCAGATTTTTAGATGAGTGAATGTTGTACACACTTTATTTAGTCTTTTACATGCAGATTTTTACTTATTTTTGTCATTCTTTACTTCCTTCTAAGTCAAATGATGGAAATTCCAATTTTATATTTGTCCTTGAATGCAACACTAACAGAACACAACATAAAAAAGTTAATGTTTTATAATTTGCTCGTAAGAAGCACATCTTAACTTTAACAGCTACGAATTTAAAATGATGATGATGATGTTAAACACATACTGATACAACTAATTAACCATAAACACATCATGGCTCAATGAAAATGAAAGAAATCATCTGACATCTTGTTGGTTACATTTCATTTAAACCTTTAGAGGAATCGCTCCCGGCAGCAGCTTCTTGCATAAACAACATGCTTACTCATCCACGACATGATGCAAGCTCATTTGCATTTAAGGACTGAAATTATTTGGATTACATCTAAACCACAATCACCTTGTTATAAAAGCAACGACATGTCAAAAGTAACTATATGCATTACTTCATGTGGCTCAAATTTAAATTCTTTATTGATAATTCATCTTAATCTGTGTTTCACCTGGACATAGTGAATGCAAAGAGAACACAATGAAGACAAAGAAGAATAACAAAGACGGACAAGTACAGGCCTGTTTGAAGACAATAACTCTGACAATACATGAGTAAAAAAATAAACTATCATATACAAGAAACTGATGATAAATATGTTTGGAATGTCATTTAGTCTCACAGTAATTTGAGAGATAACTTATCAGTCTCTAAACAATCACCAGCGGCTGCAGACACAACAGCTGCAATAAATAATGAACCAAAGCTACATATATTCTAAGAAAAGAAAAATGAAACTCTATGTATCAGTGTTAGCGTTGCGTCAGAAATAAATAAATAAAATAAATTTATAAATGTAGTTTAAAGACAGAAAATGTTAAGTAGAAAATCCTAGATATCAAAGGATTTAAAGAATTAAAATATGTCCGCTCTGAGACAGTCAGAGAATGTTTTTAGACAATTTGAGAGTTTATGAGGTACAAGAAACACCAGGTTTGTCTGAGCTGAAGAGCAGACATAATGTGACAAATAAAGACGTATCACTGAAGTTTATGTTTCTATTATTATTATTTCACTACTGATATAATATCAGGAATATTTCAATTCCTTAAAAGGGAGAGAAGTAGAATCAGACTTTCTTTTTCCTGAAAACATTGTCACTAATGTGGGACATTGTGATGCCAGTCTAAAACCTGAATATCAATGATTAAAAAAATAAATACAGAAAAGATTTACACATTTTTAAGAAAATGCAAATGCTGGTGTTTGGTCCACTGTGGAGCTGTTATATTCAGGATCTGGTCTCACGTTACCTCAGAGGTGCTGGGTGGGGATGTAACAGGTTATTGTCCCGTAAGAGGTCTGGTATAACTGATTATATGTTTAGGAAGAAGAAATGTTGACTGTCGGAGTGTTTTCATGCCGAGTAAAAAGCATCTAAATCAGACACAAGCACAGAAAAATCATATTATATGATGTTTATTATCTTCCCATCTGCTTATAAGTAAACATAAACATTTTACAACTTTATAAACTGTTTAAAGTTTATTTCACAGTGGTGTTACATTCAGTCAACCACAAACATGCAGCACTTCCCTCAGTGTGTTAATGTGCATACCAGAACACTTTTCTCCTGATTTGCATATTAAACCTGAATCATTTAGTCACAGCTCAGGCAGGTTTTTGTTTCAAGTAATAATGACAACGCAGTTTTTTTAAACAAACTTGAACGGCTGTCTTTGGTTCAAAGCGAGCCGACAGGTTCAGCTGAACATTTCCAATAAGCAGCAAACCACAACGTCCTAAAATAAATTAATGCTCATGGCAGCGTGAAGACAGTAAATCAAACAGACAGAAAATCCTTTCTGAGATATCTGAAAAACATGTTTCTGTCAAGATCGGAGGAAAGCAGGAGGAACCCAGAGCGCAGACTCATAATAATAAAGAACGAAAATTTATTGAAACTAACAAAACTAGACGTGGCAGCAAACTAATACAAAATGCAACAAAAGGCAAGGAGTAGTGGGAATGGGACACAAAGGGCAACAAGTAACAAGAACCAGCAATGAACAATGAACCAGCGAGTGAGTGGAGGACATGACCGGGTTTTAAAACACAGGGTAATTATGGGAAGTGGGCACAGGTGAGTGATTACAGCAGGTGGAGATGGGCGTGACAATTAACCAGGTGCAGACCGAGGTGAGGTGAATACTGACAGAAATACAAAGAACAAAATAAACTTCAACAGAACAAGAACCCAGAACCAAAACTAAGAATAAACTCAAAAATACTAGAAATCATGACAGTTTCAGTGTGAAAACCATATTTCAACCTAATTGCATCTGAATTTCTACCTTAATCTGACGTAGCTTCATCATCATGGGGCATTTGTTTCTATAGCTTGTCCCAACACACACTCAGACAGAACTTTTCATTCAAACATGTTTAGTTCAAAGTCCTTGGATAAACCAACCCAGAATGCATGCCTTCCTGAAAACTGCTTTAAGCATAAAAAAATCTTACATGCAAGGAACAAAACTGTAATTTAGACCTTTCCAACAGCATCACATCAAGGTGTGAAGCTCTACAAGAATACCAGTGAACAGAAGTGAAACTTTCTAAAGTCTGAGCAGTTTTTGTATGAATTATTAACTTGTTACACAAAAAGAGAACAGTTGGGAAACAGTGGTGGATGTCTGGAGAGAAAAAAACCTAAATGCAGAACATCAGAGGCAAGAGGCAGGTTGATGAAAACCAAAGTGCTGCAAGAAGCAGATCAGTGAAAGCTCAGCTGGACTGGAACTGAACACAGATCCGGGCTGTGGACGATCAGGAGGACAAACAAACTGCTGACTGCAGAACAACAAAGATCTGTCTGCACGCAGGTGAAACTGGAGCTACGTCTGCACTGAGGCAAGAACAAGCAAATGAGAAACAGATGAGTGGCAGCTGACAACAAAACCTAACAACACAGAAGAAATAAAAATAAAATAAGGTTACAAAAAGATTCAGAGTAAAAACAAGAAATTGATGCAAAACCTAAGCTCAAAGAAACTTGCAGGTCTTTAAAATACTCCACAAAGATCTTCTGTTTTTCGGTTTGGATGGTGGATCATCTTTTAGACTGAGGCGATTACTGCTGCAGGAAGAAGAGTCTCTCTCATTCAGGCAAGAACTGAACAGAAGACAACTGGACTGAAGATGTCTCTCCTCTCATCTGAAAAGTCTTTTCACTTCTGACTGTGGAATCTGAAATTAAGCTTTTAAAGATGTCGTTAGAACAATTCCACAGTCAAATGAGTCACTGACTCAGCTGTTATTTGGGTCATCGGCACTTGGGAGTTGTTCACCTGCAGGCAGACCAGAAGAATTTAACTTCTAATAAAATAGTCATTTTATTTTATATAAATAAACATTTACATAACCTTGCAACTGAAATAACCAAATATTGTTAATGCAAAACAAATAACTTAAACAGTGACATGTAGTCACCAGAAAATGCTAAGTAAGTTGTGCTCAGGTTTGCATGAATCTTAGAAACTAGCACTGCATTACAATCATTGTTTAAAACCCATTAACACCAGAAACTTCTCCTGAAGAGAGGTGGAAATGTTTTTAAAAAAATACAGAACATTTTTAACTCTTTTGTGAAACAAACCTGACGCGCAAATAAAGAAAACTCCATCCATCTTAAACTCAATAATCAGATTTTCTGTCTCTCTGTAGTGAAAATGCATCAAACAGGTTCATCTTCTCAGACTCGAGTCAGGAATCCCTCAGTTTATTCGCCTGCAGCACCCTCTGCTGGTTGTCTTGAGTCACTACATCGCATAGGTTCAACTAACTTACATGGCGTTGTCATCTGTCTTTTTTTTTTNGGGGGGGGCTTGTTGGATAGTATGAACATACTGTGTATGTGTGCAGCAGCTGCCTGAGGCGTATCGTGTTGAGTCACAAGCAATCAAACCGACAGATGAATTAAAAATATTAATTATTGGGGTTTGCAGAATTTACTTTAAGGTGTTTACGAGCAGAAAAATGTTCCCCACCATTCTCGGGCCTTTGGCTCATTAACTTATACAAAGTTTGTTGCTGTGATTTTAGTAAATTCAACAGTTCGTTGAATAAAAATGTACCTGATTAACCAAAACAATAACTAGAGCTGCTTCATCAGACAAACTTTAATTTCAAAGAGCCTTTGGATAAGATTTGGACACCCGTAGATGGCACCAGTGCGTGAAAAGGAATTAAAAAAAAGTCAAACTCAGAACTTCTAGTTTTCCCACAAACTTAATTTTTTTATTTTATTTTTGATACTGACAAATAATAAAACAGTAACACAAAAACATGAATTTGTCCAAAACTGTTCATGAAGACAGATTAATCACACAGTAGGTCCGTAATGTGTGTCACCCAACACCAAGTAGAGGTCCTTAAATAATCTCCAAACATCAAGTTACAATTGAAAACCCAGTTTTTAAGATATATTTACACCATAATTGTTACATAGAATTGAAATACAAGTCATTTAATGATTCCAAAAATAGCAAAATGGATGCTTAGACTGTTTGTGTTGTCATTATGCCCTTATTTAATAGTAAATTAAACATGATCTGATTCAGTTTGAAAGACTAAAAACAAACCCTTAGAAAAATAAATCCAAAAACTTGCTTTGATTTCCTTCTATACTGATAATGATTGACTAAAAAGCATAAGAATCAATGTACAAATTGTTCAAGAAACAAACAAAGAAAAGGGATGTAGGCAAAGATGAGATTGTCACTGCTGCTATCACCTTCAAAATATGAGTCATGCTGGTGTTTATAACAAATCTTAATTTAAACTTTTTCATAATTGATCCACAGTTTCTATCATTAATCCTAAAATAACTCTTTCTGGTTAATTTTATTAAGGTGGATGCAAATTCTTATCACAAATGGTTTAACAAATGTTAACCTGTCCTGAAACACCCCCAGGCATGCTGTGATTCTAAAATACAGTATTGATATTTATATGTGAGCAAATCAGGAGATTACCCATAACCGGTTTCGAGCACCATTTAATCATGTTTTGATTAAAGGTTGGAATAAAAAGGTCTGCAAAGCTCATCTGTTCGTAAAGTCT
The DNA here is from genome assembly GCF_001649575.2 of Kryptolebias marmoratus. NCBI lineage: Eukaryota > Metazoa > Chordata > Actinopteri > Cyprinodontiformes > Rivulidae > Kryptolebias > Kryptolebias marmoratus. The sequence continues at coordinate 2,312,154 of NC_051436.1, read as the reverse complement.
CTGGATCAGGGTTCAGGTCAGGGATCCGTATGAAAGGCCAATCTCAGTCACCATGGAAACCATCTGAGAAGATAATGAGAAGAACTGATTTATTTCTCTCATACAAAAATTATTTGTCTTTTGGCTTTACTTTAGTTCTTCATCCAATCTGTCTCCAAGTGTTTAGTGATGCCCTCGTTTCTGACTCCAGGAAACATGGGCGATCATGTAACTGCCCATATCCGTTTGTTAACAAAATATTTTATGAAGCAGTGAGAGTTGAATGAAACTATGGTCATCTACAACTGAATAACATTTGAAGTCAACCCAATTCAAGATGGCGGTTATAGCTAATCAACAAAAAAAAGCTATATGTCAGCCATTTTTAAATATATTGAGCTAAAAATTGGTGTGGTGGTAGCTGAGAGTCATTCCTAACACATATATCATGCTTTAATTTTTGCATGCATTTTTTTACCCTGGATTTAATTATTTTTATCAAATGAAGAATGCTGATCAACAAACTTATCAGATAGCCTGTAGTTAGATAAGTTAAAGTATTTTTAAGTTGAAGATTTAAGTCAACATATTAGAGCCATATGTTATTAAATCTAGTCAATTTTTTATTTAATTGTTGCAACATTTTGTCTAACAACAATCAACAAATTTTACAAAATTAAAAAAAAAATGTTGATGGCCTTTATTTATTGATTGGATGATTGCATATGACTTTATCATGAGTTTAGAATTTGTTTTATTTAGTGAGGTGTTTTTCAGGTACATAAAAATCACAAAAAAATGACCATGAAGTGTAAATTAAATGTATTACCTATTTTCCCCAGCCCATGCTGATCAAGGCTGAAGTGTCCCGTTGGGATCTGGCAAATCTACGTCTTCTTTTATCTGGGCAGACCTGGAAGGTAGAAAAGAGAGTTTTAGAAAATCAACCCTTATTCTGCAGTTCATCTATAAATAAAAAACTGAAAAGTTGTCACTGAGCATTAGAAATAATTTTAGGAACTAGCAGGTCTTGTAATAACTAGTATTAAATGTTATTTTGGAAAGCTTTGAGGCGTACCGGGACACAGTTGTCCTTTTTGAGACACAGCTGAAGCTGGCAGTGCAGATAAACATCATTGGGATGATTGGTGAACTCAAACATGTTGAAGGAGAAGTAGTTGGAAGTTCCAATCCCGTTTCCCTTCACACGCACCGTCCCGTCACCAGGAGCAGCACAGCTGAGCAATAAAAATAAATAAATACATAAAAAAAGCGATCTCATTCAGAAACCATGTTCACGAACAAATTTGAGAACAAAGCTTTAACCAGCTGCCTCTTTCGTGCATTTCTCACCCATCTACGATCAGGTCGTGTTTTGGCGTGCTGTCGGGTGACTTCTCACTGGTTGCCCAGCAGGAGTCGGTTACCACGGCGACTGTGTCTGCATCCAGCCCGCTGGTCTTCAGCTCGATCCAGACCTTCTGATTGAGCTTCACTTCAGTGTCCATAACTACCACTTTGGTGCATTGTTCATCAATGTAAGCATTCATGGTCACATTGTAAGTCCACTCTCCAGATGTTATTGTGGACACGTAGCTGCAAAGCAATCATACACATCTTAGCTTCTTTGACACAAAACCAGCTGACAACAAGTTCTGCAGTAAAACAGCAGCTACCAGCCAGTACCTGTTGTCTTTGATCCTGAAGTACACGGTCTTCAACTCAGGCTCAGGATAGTAGCAGGAAAACTCAATGAACACTTGGTCATGGCGAGTGATGACGTCAGTGCTGTTCTGGTTCATGATGGCGTTTGTGTATTTTATTTGGTTCCCAATGGTCTGCAGGATCACACATTCAGTCAAAAATCTCATAATATGAGCTTTTATATTTTATCTTTCCACATTATGTTTTTTTAGACTGTCACTAGTTGTGCTGAACTCAGCATGTGAACATTATGACAAATTCTAACAAAATAATCCAAACTGCAGAAATGCTATAAAACCATGATTCTCAAACTGGTACAAGCACCACTGCTGGTGCTCAGGATTCCTCCAGTGGTGCTTTGACAGAAATTTGGTATCAACTATTTACAAATTAAGTAACAAGCTTATTAACCATCATAAAAAATGATTGTTTCAACCAAATTGCAACAGAAACTATTTCAAACAAAACTGCGGTGGAAAATATTTCTAGAACCCCCTGAGGAAAAAACTGGACTGTGTTAGTGGCTACTTCAGCAGCACCAGTCAAGTCTCTATAGGACCTGATTGGATCCCAAAGATCGAGGATCTTTGGGTTTTTTTATGGTTTCCCATTAACACAAGATATCATCAACTAAAGAAGGCCTAACCAAGGATAATCAACATGTCCCTCCGACAATTGGGTTTGTTAAAAAGTTAAGGTTAAGATAAAGTAGCAGATTTGGTTTTTAGCTTTAAGTTAGAAGTTCAATTAGATCAGTCAGTTTGCTTGTTTATGTCAGATATTTGATATGTCTGAAAATGAAAAGCTAGTTTTTAATGTTGCTGTAATGATGAAACTTTAAAAGCTTAGTATTACTTGTGGTACTACTCATTATAACATGTTTTAGGAGCACTTCTATGGAAACTTAGTAAGGTACTGCAAGGACATTTTCTGCTTGTAGAAAGTAAAGAGTTAAAGAATCTACCATGATCTCCGCATCACAGCTGTCTCTGGTGCTGAAGCTGAAAGTCACCATGTGGGTCTCCTCATTTATCACGCCCCTGCAGCTCTTGTCATTGAGGTGTAAGACAGTGTAGTCGATGCCCTTTTCCTCCATCAGACAACCAGCAAGAGTGATCGAAGCAGAGTTGTGCTTGCATTCAGTTTGTTCGCCTGAAAATTAAAGTATTCATGAAAATGAAAACAGAAATTGCCTTCCAATCATTCATCCATGTTATATGTGGAGCACAGATGTCATACCTAGAGTGTAAGAGGTGTTGAACTTGGATGCAAACCAGGCTCTGCAGAGGCAGCCATATTCTCCACTGAACTTCCTGCCACAGTACTCATGATCACTGCAGAATTTGTCTTGGCACAAAGCCCTGGGTGGAGCTACAGAGGAACACAGAGATGCATTATTTGGAAAACATGAGAGCTATTTAAAAAAATCGGCTTAAGTTGATCAGTACTTACAGCATTTGGCTGTTTTCCACCAGGGCCCAATTGCATTGCCATGTTTCAGACTGCAGGCTCTGGCGTAGGCCCACATGAACTGACACCAGAGATGGTCCTTTGAAGAATATCTGCATGAATTCTTGCAGCCAGTTATGTAGGGTGTTGGGTCAATGTCACCATTACACGAGGTGAAGGGTGCAGCCCTCATGAGGTTACAACTAGTCCACACATGGAAGGAAATAAGAACATGTGGGTTAAACTTATAGTCTTTGTTCATTTTTCTTTGGTTCATCTGACTCATGAAATGCTCACCGTTCAGTCACGTTGTTGTGGGGAATCGCACTGATGTCAACACTGCTGTCCTGAGGCTCACACCTAGGGGCCAAAAGCAAAATTTTACAAATGTTTTTCTTTTTTGGCTTGTTTATAAAACACAAAAGAAGACTCAACAGCTCATTCATAATTCAGTAACAGAGCAGCAGCCAGTGGGACGTTGAGCTTGTGATACCTGGCGGAGCTGTACTGAAGGAGCCTGGCACTAGAAACGCTGTTGGAGTCGACACACAGACCACTCAAAGAAGAACCGGACGGTGCTGTGAAGGTTTAAAACAGAATGTGAGTCAGAACTGCATCAGTGTTCAAGCTCATTAAACACGGACAATATTTGAAGTTTACATCCTTCTTGGAGAAATCTAATCCTTACATTTTTTGTGAATTTGAACTGTGGTGCCATCAAAAAACACAGAAATGATGAGTGTGCAGGCTGTAAACTGTGCAGTGACTCCAGTTTCATCCTTGGAGAGGTCAACTCCATGAAACTGCTGGACTGAGCTGTTGAGGGTCACCATGTCATCGTTCACCTGCACCAAAGAGAAGGGAAACATCCAAAACATACACAAATGGGTTGGTTTCACACATACAATCATTTCTCATAAATCCTCTACTTTTGTAGTGAAAAAGAAAGATAATAGTCTGCAGAAAGCAGAGCAAATAGGTAAGGGTTACATCAAATTCTGTTATGACTTCGAGCCTGCGGTTGTAGGTAACTTACCCTGACTCTGCCTCCTTGTTCCAGGTGAATCTGAACACCTGAAGCAGCCAGCCTCAGGGTCACACTGTCCACAAAGCTCACATCTGGCTGACGACGTTCCCCGAAGTTCGCCAGCACTGTGAAGCCGTTTGACGGATCCGAAACCAGAGCGTAGGCACACAGATCACTCACTGAGTTAAGAGCACCTTGAAAGTCGATGACGACAGGGCCGGTCACAGAGCAAACGTCAGCAGATGAGTAGAAGGAGTCTCCGTCAACACCTGCAGACATGAAGAATCAAAATAATTTAACTCTGAGACTTTTAAATGTGATCAATCAGTGATAATTTGGCAGTGACAATGCTTTCATCAAATGTGTGACAGAAGAAAAAAAGATACATTACAATTTTCATAACAGATGAATGGTAAACTCTGGGTGCAGACTTCCTTGGACCATTTTCCTGAGTCATCAAACGCTGCAGCGACACACTTGTCAGAACCAACGGTTGGCTGACCGGCTGCCCAGTTCACAAACTGAGAGTTGCTCCCATCAGACCACAGCTCTTTCCGTGTGAGACCAATCCACACTGTTGTACCTGCTAAGGCTCTGATCACATCATTTTCTCCCTGATTCCGTATACTGTGAGAGAAAGAGAAGCACAATAACATCAAATTAAACTAATGTTTGTTTGTTTTCTGAGAATGCATTTAACAATTAGAACAGTGAAGTATCATCTGCAGTTAGTGAATGAAAATAAAATGCAATAATAGTTGTACAAGGATACTTTTATTTTGTAAAAATACAAAAGTTTTGTTACGATTCCATAGTTGCATCTTCAAGAGTTGCATAAATTAAAGGAATGTAAAATAAAAACGGACAGACCATAAAAATTATTAATAAAACAAAGATATGGTCTATTTCTTTAGTGAAATCCATACTTTTTTTCAATAAGTTGATCTAATTTACAGTTCATCATCTATTATTACAGTATTCAATTGTGTTGACTGTACCTGACAAGATCTACATAATTGTTCCTGCAGAATGCCTGAGCTTCAGTCCAGGTTGCTGATTGGCTCCTGAAAACAAACACTGCTGATCCACCTGACATACCTGTAAATTTACAGATAAAAAGAATTAAAGTCTGTTGTTTTATTTTTGTTTCTTCTGTAAATACACAAGTGGCAGGAAATAATCAACAGAATCAAGATAAGCCATAAACTATTATTTATTTATTATTTTTAGCAATATTTATGTAGTTCTACCAAGAATGTTTGGAGTTGCAGGTATTTGCCATTTTTACTTGGGGGATCAGGAATTAAAAGGTTTGGGGAGAGCCAGGACTGTTGAATAGCTAGAATCCTACACAAGACAAGAATGGGACAACATTCCCTCTACAACCTCCAGCAGCTGGTCTCAGATTCTTTACATTCACAGACTGATGTTAAAAGAAGAAGGGAGGCTTCACAGAGGGAAACATGAACCTGGAACTATTTTAAAGATTTGCTGCTATCAAATTCAAAATTACCTTATTTTGTTAAAAAGGACACTTTTTCTTAATGTTTATAGTGTCCCATTGTCAATAAAATATGGACTACAAAGATTTGCAAATTATTGCATTTTGTTTTTGTTTACATTTCTCATGACACCTCCAGCTGTTTTGGAAGTCGTTGTTATTTAAGCATCAGTAGACCTGTGGAAGTCCTGTTTGTTGCTCAGCTGGCTGTGTGACGTAGCTACGTGTTTATTAGCAGGAGTGAGTAACTGAGATTTGGTCTATCAGGACACAGTTTAGTGACACGTTTAAAGAAACGTTCACAATCACTTTAGAAACTACAAAAAAGTGTAACTTTTAAAAAGCAAATCATAAAAAAATATACGGTGACTAATAAACCTTTTATCTTACAGTATATAAACTCACCATTGTAGCACACAAAAGGAAGTCTGTTCATGCAGTTCAAGTCATTCCATTTGCCGTCGGAAAACATGTTAACACAATTTTCTTGTCCATTATAATTGTTGGGCTCTCCAGAATTCCAGTTTCTAAACATGGTCTCTCCGTCACCATAGAAGTCGGGGTCATTTAGGGCCCATATCCAGCCGTCATACAGACCTGTCCAAGCCTTGCCTGTTCAAAAATACATTGATTATATAAAACTGCTGCAATGTTGCTCAATGCTGAATGACCTGAATGGTGAGGCTCTCCGCTCTCTTCTATAGTTTGTTTGTTTTCGGTACTCATTAAAAACTCACCTGTATAGCTTGATGTGGTTTGAACAACAGCATCAACATCTGCTGTGTTTTCAAGCGTGGCCAAGTCAGTGTACTCCTGTCTGCAGAAGCTCTGAGCGTCTGTCCACGTTTCCGACGTGCTCACAAAGTAGTACTGCCGAGTTTGGGCGAAGGCACCACTGAGCAGCGCTGTTGAAACAAAATGTACTTAGTGTTTGTAGTACAGCACTGCTGTGCTGTAAAGAGAGAGATATTTGCTTAATAAAGGCTATTATGGGAATAATATATAGCTGCAATTGCAGGGTTCGCTTTTTTAAGGGTTTCAGAGCAGCTCTCATGGGTTATACCTGTCTTTCTTTTTTATATGTAAAAAAAACTAACTATATAGTTTAAAGTAAGTCATTTTGATTCCATTCCTGCTCAATGTGATTTAAACTACAGTGCCTTTGATGTGCTGTGCGTTTATTGCTATTATAAATTAGCCATGGTCAGTAAAAAAAAAGAAACTCAAAATGCCAATATGTGATGTAAAATAAGTGATTGCATAACTATTCACCCCCTACAAATTGACTGTCCTGATTCAACTCTGAGGAAAGATTACCGAAAAGTACAAGTCATGGGATGAATACAAAAAAAAAACAATTCCAAGACATTAAACATCTCATCCTGTTTTGTTAAGTCTGTCATCCTGAAATGGAAGGAATATGGAACATGTGTAAATCAACCAAGAGCAGAAAGGAGGACAGTGAGAGAGAGCACCAAGATCTCTGTGACTCTGAAGGAGCTCCAAGCTTCAGCAGGTGAGATGGGACAGACTTCATATACTACATTGCTGATTTTATTCATTTTTTGTGTTTATTATTTTATACAGTAGCTTACATTGCAATTTTATTTTCAGAGAACGTTCAAAAGAAAGGTGTCAAGGATAATTTAACCTTTAGGGTAATTCACTTTTCTTTCCAAGCTGTATGAATAATTGTTTTTAATAACTGTAATTACAATATTGACCAAAATGACTGTGATTATGTTTCATAATTAAGTCTGCAAACCAGTTTCTCAGCAGTTGTTATTGTTTATGACTCATGCTTTTTCCGATCTGGGATGTTTTTCTGCCTGCCGATTCGAACAACTGTGCTTAGATTGTTTAACAGTAACAGTGGTAAACCTTTACTGAAGTAAACATTTCATATTATGGATTACTTTTCAGTTGTGTTATCAATATATTTTTGAGTTTGGCTGATTTGTTTTGAGCTTACCTGTCAGCGCAATCAAACTACACAGGTAGTGCATTTTGGAGGCTTGCCACAACGCTCCGAGGTGAATTAGCTGGAAGACAGATGATTGGACAGCTCAGTGCACATTTCTGATAAGCCATATCGGTAACATTTTATTTGAAGAAGTGTGCACAAGACTGACATGACACACCTGTCATGAACATGGATGTCTTTGCTATTTCAACTTGACATTAACCAATATACACAATCAGCCTAACCCATAACAAAGACATTTTTATCTTGAGTAATATCCAATTATCATAAGAAAGACATTTTAAACAATGTCAACTTTGCAATAAAGGTGTCATAATTTACCAAATTACACTTAATGACAACAATTATATACATTCAGAAAGACTCGTTCATGTTTATGACAGGGGTCATGTCAGTCATATGCAGACCCCTTCAAATGAAATGTTCCCACAACATCTGTAAAAGTTCAACAGCAACCAGTAACACTGGCTGCAACAGCAGGCTAAGTCTGTGGAAGGAAACAATGACCGATCATCTCATCCTATCGTTACTGATATGATCATATATCCATCCTCAAACAGATCACTATAATGTGAATTATATCACATTAGGCCACATTTAATCATTTAACCAACAAGAAAATCCTCACAGAAACAAGAGCAAAGAAAGCAAAATCAATAAATAATTAATTTGCTGTGTGATGAGAGGCTAAATAACAGCACAGGAGTGAAGCTGGTCTTACTTCTGGAAGGATGAGGATGATGAAGGCTTCTGTTCAGGAGGCTCTCTGAAGATCTTGCCACAGATTTGTCTGCTGATGTCTCTGTCTCTACCTCTCTGGTTCCCTCTTTTTATTATCACCCTCTCCTGTCCACACCCAAAAAAAACAGGTGACTGTCATCTTATAATCCCTGTAATTAGGTTTGACAGCTGGAAATAGGTCAATGATTTGTCAAATAAAATGCACATACTGAACATTGCATACACTTCCAATTCTCAGAAATATTAAGTTGCAGAACTGGGTCAACGTGAAATGAATACTTTAAGATGAAACTGTTCAGCTCTGCTTTGATCGTTGCGCTATGCTGCAGTTTCTTCCATCGGCATGAGCAACTTTTCAAAAAGAAATACTAGTTTTTTATTTTGTTATTCCATTTATTAATACTCTTAAACTGCAGACTGGTTTCCATATTGTTTGTTTAAAATTTCTCAGTTCTAAGTAATTTATTGGTAAATTTTACAACTGTTCTTTTTTTTAATTTGATGAACCTGCTCGACCCACAGCAGAGTCAAGGTAAGCTGATGCTTATTTCCAGCGGCTGTTGGGAAAAAGTTGGGATACGCTCTGGTCAGGCCACATGGAGACAAGCAACTGCTCATGCTCAGCATCACAAAGCCAATTTAGAATAGACAGTTAACCTAAAAGCAGCGTTTCTGGGGGGTTTAGGATGAAAATGGAGTACCTGCAGGAAACCCATGCATGCAAAATAAGAACCTGCAAACTTACTGCAGGAAGGTCCAGCTGGAGTCGAACCTACAACCAACTTGCTGTGAGGCAACAGTGCTACCAAATATGCCAGTAGTTAGCCCAGGTATTATTATAATTACTACTACTACTACTACTACTACTACTACTACTACTACTACTACTACTACTACTACTACTACTACTACTACTACTACTACTACTTCTACTACTACTACTACTACTACTACTACTACTACTACTACTACTACTACTACTACTAATAATAATAATAATAATAATAATAATAATAATAATAGATTTGTATAAACTCATACCACACCCTTATCTCATTATTTTTTTCCACAAGTTTTTCCTGCTGTTTTGTTAGACTTCTATAGTTTTCTTCTGTTTTTAAAGACCTCTCCATCCATCCATCCATCCATCCATCCATCCATCCATCCATCCATTTTCTTTACCTACTTTTTCTTGCACAGTTTCAGGGAGCCCGTGCCTTTCTCCAGCATCCAGGATGTGTTCTATCTCTACTGCTTCTAGAATCGTGCGGCTCAAGGTGGCTGCATGTTGGCGTAGCTCTGTTACACTCATTTTCCTCTTTTTTTTCTAGTTGTAAATTGTGTTTTTGGATGATTATTTCCTCCGGTATCGGTATCCGGTAACCTTTTCCTTTTGGACATTTTGTTATGATGCGTAACCATGACAACAAGTGTTAAACGTGAAGAACCCTGAAGTCCAGTCATGGCCAGAACCAAGCAGACCACCCGCAGAGGTAAAGCTCCCAGGAAGCAGCTCGCCACCAAAGCCGCCTGTAAGAGCGCCCCGACCACCGGTGGAGTGAAGAAGCCTTACCTCTACAGGCCTGGTACCGTGTCTCTCAGGGAGATCCACCGGTACCAGAACTCCACCGAGCTGCTCATCATCATCAAATATCATTAGTGCCTAGGCACATACTGACAAAAAGTATTAACCCCAAAATGTTCTTGACTGAAAGAAAATGAAAGCAAAATTCTGATGCCCAGATTCACGAATGTTTTGTGCATCTTTTTAACTCAACATTTCTGGTTCAGTGGGTCCAACTGATCACAGATGCTCACTTTTCAGCTGTAAAATTTATCAGATACGGATACAGAACACAATAACAATGATGGTTTATGCACCTAATTTTCAAAACTCAATAACCTCAAAGTATGTATTTGGACACGCCTGTGCTCCTGCAGCCATCAGGGAGGGCTGCAGCACCCTCCACACCCCTACTCCCCATGGCCTTGGAGATGTCAACTTTTTAACACGAAAAAGTGCAAATTTGTTTCACCTTCTGAACCTTCTGGGCATGTTTGTGCCCGTGTATAAATAGTGCTTAGTTTAGGTGAAAAAACAAGGGTTAAAGAAGAATCATCAATGGTGCAGATACTTCCATCAGCACAATAAAAATAAATCAAGGTTCGAGTCCGTCTCGTTTGGTTACATTCCACCTTTAACAGTAAGTGGAGTTGTTGGGTCAGCTGCTTCAAAAATAAAAAATAACACTTTCGAATGCCATTAAAGCCTGCTGGTTTCATTTGCATATTAAAACTGATGTTAAATCTAAACCAGGTCAGTCTGTCAAAATCCACTAAATCCCTTAGCTTATCTTCAAGTTAAAATATTTTATTGTGAATTTAACTAAATAAATGTGTTTCCCCCAGACAGAGTGAAGATAAAAAAGAAGAGCAAAGCCTGAAAAATATATGCAAAGGCAGTTCTGACGTAAAAGACCTAACATTTTATTGAGGGAATGCATATCGCCCGCTGCCTTTCGTGCCAGTTTTAGACTAAGATCATCTTATGTTGGAAAACAAAGTCATGTTTATCAGTTCTCCATCTGCTTATCAATAAACATATTTACAGACGTCATTAAATCAACTTTATTTTAAAAAAACAAACAAAATAAACTTGCTAATCCCAGGAAACAGCCACTGCAAAGAACCTCTGTTTTTGAGTTTAGATATTTCCCCAAGAGCTTCTGAAATTAAGCTTTAAAAGATGTTCTTACAGTTACTCACTCTCACAAATCACTGATTCAGTGTGTGAGGTATTTGGTTCTCTGACACTTAAAAGTTGTTCATCCAGATGGACAATATATGAAATCCTTCTGTCACATATGTCAAGTTGTCAAGTAAAAGTATGTCTATAAGATGTTCATGTGTTCTTTATCCTTGGAATGTAGACCAGCTGAATTCTATATTGAACAAAAATCTAAATGCAACACGTTTTTGTTTTTTGTTCCCATTTTTTATGTCCTGAATCAAAGATCGAAGTTTGTGAGCTTCGGCCATGCCACGCTTACCCAACTTTACTAAACTTATGTTGCCAACTAAGTTACTAATACAATTTAATGTTAGGAAATTTTATATAACAATCAAATTCAAGTTGTATGTTTGTTACGGAAACAGTGGAAGCTGTAGTCTGTTAATCCTTTCCTCTCTCAGGATGCAGATGAGAGTGAGGAACTTAGTGACCTCCGATTTTAACGAGAAGAAAACAGACGTGATGGTGTTTTGTCCCAGCAGCGCCTGTGGAACGTCTTAGTTGAAGCAGACAAATTCTAATTTGGGTTTTAAAACGGACAGTGATCTTAAATTAGATCGCCAGGTTGGAGCAGTGGTCAGGTCCAGTTTTTATCATCTTAGGCAGCTGGCAAAGATCAGGCCAATTCTTTTTGAAAAAGTAATTCATGCCTTCGTTACAACTCAGCTCGATTACTGTAACGCTCTTCATTCTGGAGTCAGCCAGTCGTCCCTCAGGCGTCTCCAGTTGATCCAGATCGCTGCTGCTCGGCTCTTAACCGGAGTCGGGAGGAAGGAGCACATCCCCCCCTGTCCTGACTTCTCTCCAGTTTAGAGTTCATTTTAAGATTCTTTTATTTGTTTTTAAAAGTTTACATCACTCATACTCTCCTGCTCGTTGCCTCAGGTCAGCTGATCAGCTGCTCCTGGACGTATCGAGGTCAAAGCTGAAGCTTTTAGTGTCGCTGCTCCCAAATTATGGAACAATTTGCCGTTACATGTCAGAAGTGTCCCTTCATTGTCAGCTTTTAAAACACTTCTGAAGACACTTTTATTCATTGGCTTTTAACACATGTTGAGACTTTTTCTCTTACTTCTGTTTATTGTTTTTGTTGCCTTTTGTCTTTTCAATACTTTGAATGTTTATAGATTTTTATCTGCGCAGCACTTTGTTGCAGCTGCTGTTGTTTTAAAGTGCTTTATAAATAAAGTAGGAGTAGTTTTAAGAAAAAACAATTTGACCTAAAGCTTTTAAAAGTATCTTTGCCATGACAATATGAAAAATAAAAGAAATTTACAGCCATATTTGTTGTTTAGGAGTTGGTCAATTACAAGAATCATCCACCAAGTGGCAGCACACCTCACCTTTCAGCGTGGAGGAGCGTATTAAGTTTAAAAAAAAATCTGAGGCGTCTATAATTCAAACATGGACAGTATTATCTTCACATGTAAATCTGAACATCTCCTCTTGAACCATTAACTGCTTTTTATTGTGGCTAAATGTATCAGTTTAGTTTACACAACATGACCACAAATTAATGTACTTTTTATGCTCTATAACATTTTATATTGATTCACAAATTTTACAAATATTCATCTTACAGAAATGAGGCAAGTTTCTGTTTCTGACTTTTGAAAAGTTTGAAGAAACTTAAAGATCTGAAGCCTACCTGGTGTCTGTAGATTAAAACGATTGTAAGGGTGTTCATAAATTATTATGAACAAAAGATTATACAAGTACTGTCTCCATATGTCAAAACATCACTCTTATTTTTAAACCAAATTTAAAATAAAGTGTTTTTAGCAGCTTACTGTGTATTATTTGCTTTTTTCACATGTTGCTGTTAATAATCCTGTGACCAAGTGGTTAGACAGAAAACTGCACATTTATGGAGTGGATTTCTTTTATTAAGATTTTAAAATAAAACCTTAAAAGATTAACAATGACTTCCTCACATCAGAAACGCTTTTTTCTTTTGATTTTTGTTTGTGTTTTTAGATATATATTTTGTTTTGTGATTTTCCAGTTGAACTATAAATTGACGGAGCTGAAAAATTATATATATATATATATATATATATATATATATATCATAACAATGATTGTGTCAATAGCAGGATAGATAGATAGATAGATAGATAGATAGATAGATAGATAGATAGATAGATAGATTTTCCAATCTCCACTTTTCTCACATAATACATTATGACTCTAATAATAATAATCTCATAAAGTTAGATTGTTTAATTTGTTTTAAATAATTTCTTAAAAACTATAATAGCAATATAATAGCCGGCTATTAGCTGTGACCTAAATACCTCACCTGTTACGTCAGTTCTGATATGCAAATACAGAGAAAGGTGTGCTGGAATGTACGAATGTACTACCTGAGGCGCTGCCTCACCTGTCTGTGGACAAAAGATCAGAGCCGCAGGTGAAGCACGCACTGAACAGTGTGTAAAATTATTCTTATGACCTCTGCAGAATAAAAATAATTCCTGATAATGCCCTAAATAGCAAGAAACCCTCTTTTAGGAGAGTTCCCCACAACTATTGGTCCTTCAGCATATTACAGATACAAAGTATGGTGCAATAATTTTAGTAAACCTACTAGTTTGTTGAATGAATATGGAATTAATTAACTGAAACAACAACTAAAGCTCCCACATCTGACAAAGATGACAAGCATGGAATAAAATAATTTATTTGTTTTGTTTTGTTTTTCACACCAGCCTACATTTCTGATTTATGAAAGCCACTCTTTAAGACCAGACTATCCTCAGACCCATGTCTCACTTTTGCATATTTGTATTGCATATCTGTTGTGTATTAAAATATAAATCATATTTATCTGATAGTGTAAGGATTGGGTTTTTGTTTTGTTTTCTTTTGTATTTATTTTGCACTTGTTTTCTTGTCTGTCTTGTTCCTTGTGCCTCAGTCAGTATTCACTTCCCCTCTGTTTGCCCCTGCTTCTCTGCCACGCCCATCTCCACCTGTCAGTTATTGTAATCACTCACCTGTGCCCACTTCCCATAATCATACTCTGTGTTTAAAACCTGGTCATTTTCCCTACCACCCTGCTGGATCATTGTTGTGCTTTTCGTTCTGCTCATTGTCTCGTCTTGCCATGCCGTGTTCCTTTGTTTAGATTTTTGTTATTGTTACTTTTGCTGCCTCATCAGCCCTTTTGTTTTATCTTTTGTTTAAGTAATAAATTAGTTTCTTTATAGAAATGATTTTGCGTTCTGGGTTCGTCTCTGTCTCCCCTCGTCATGACAGATATATTGCAGTCTGTTCTTTTTACCAATCGAGCTTCTTTATACACCAGAATAATCATAGAGTTCAGTCTCATATATAATTATGAGACAGCATGTGATATTGTTTTGCTGATGACACTCAATTATTTATTAATCCAATCAGTGCCCTAGATTACAAACATGTCTTAGAGACATAAAAGCCTGCATGACCCTGAATTTTCTGCTTTTAAACTCAGACAGACAGAGGCAGTGAGCATCTGAGGAACAACCTTTGCAGCCTTTCACTTCCTCTGGATGGCTTCAACTTGGCCTCCAGTTCGAATGTAAAGAATTTCCATCTGGAACGTGTATTTTAACTCCCACATTAAAAGTGCAATCAGAACTACTTTCTTCCACAGTTTCATTATTTTTAAAATTAGAAATATCGTGCCCCAAAATGAGGCCGAAAAACAGGTCCATGTATTTATCACTTATAGGCTGGACTGTTGTAATGCCTCCCTTTTTATCTAATGGTTTGTTAAGTAATCAATTGATCCAAAGGGCTGCTGCCACAGTTCTGATAAAATTTAGAAGGAGAGATAATCATCCTAATAGCTTCTCTACATTGGTAAAATTCAAAATAGAATTTAAAATCTTTCTTCGAACATTCAAAGCTTTTAACAACCAAGCTCCATTTTATATTTAAAGAGCTATTGTTTCATATGTTCCTAACAGAGCATTTTGTTCTCAGACTGCAGCTTTGTGAGATGTTCAAAGCTTGGTTATTGTTTGTTCTGTAACAATTCTCTGAGACCTTCACAGAAAAGCTGTATTTACACTGAGATTAAATTAAACACAAAATTGACTCAATTTACTAATTATGGTGAATTCTGAATGCACTTAGTTGCTGTGAATACTAGTTTGAGGTATCAGAGAAACAGAACTGAATACAAATGCACGACACAAATTTCTGATTTTTAATTGTAGAAAAAATCAAAATGTTACAATTGCTAGTCATCCAGGAGATGGTAAATCCATCCATCCATCCATCCATCCATCCATCCATCCATCCATCCATCCATCTTCTTCCTCTTATCCGAGGTCGGGTCGCGGGGGTAGCAGCCTAAGCAGGGAGACCCAGACTTCCCTCTCCCCAGCCACTTGGTCCAGCTCCTCCGGGGGAATCCCAAGGCGTTCCCAGGCCAGCCCAGAAACATAGTCCCTCCAGCGTGTCCTGGGTCTTCCTCTGGGCCTCCTCTGGGATGTGCCCAGAACACCTCACCAGGGAGGCGTCCAGGAGGCATCCTCACCAGATGCCCGAGCCACCTCAACTGGCTCCTCTCGACGTGGAGGAGCAGTGGCTCTACTCTGAGTCCCTCCCGGATGACCGAGCTTCTCACCCGATCTCTAAGGGAGAGCCCAGACACCCTGCAGAGGAAACTCATTTCAGCCGCTTGTATTTGCGATCTCGTTCTTTCGGTCACTACCCAAAGCTCGTGACCATAGATGAGGGTAGGAACGTAGATCAACCGGTAAATCGAGAGCTTCGCCTTTTGACTCAGCTCTCTCTTCACCACAACAGACTGATACAGCGCCTGCTTCACTGCAGACACTGCACCAATCCGCCTGTCGATCTCCCGCTCCATTTTCCCCTCATTCCTGAACAAGACCCCGAGATACTTAAACTCCTCCACTTCTTCCCCGACCCGGAGAAGGCTCAAGACCATGGCCTCGGAAAATTCAAAGGAAGTAAAATAACCAAACAAACAAAAACCAACTACAACTGAACTTGACAAAATGGACTGAATGGTTTTGTTTCATGTTTAAGGTGACCTCAACTACGTACAGCAAGGACTCCAGTTTTTTTGTACAGTTTTGGCCTCTTTCCATTTTAGGAAAGAGGCGCAGTCTACTTTCAGTTTATATTCCCTTTAAAAGGAAAAAAATAATTACCTGAACCTGAACCTGAAAAACAGAAAGTAATGAATGTAATCACTCTGTTTTGTCATTGTTCTCTTATGAAGTGACCTGGTAACTAAAATAACTTCAGTCTTAATATGCAAATTTTCAAAACATCCATTGATACGCCTCGTCATCCTGTCTATGTAGGCAGTAGTTGCCTGAGGCGTCACCTCAAATGCCCGAGGTGGAATGTAACCAAACAAAAAGGATGCAGATTTTGAAACAACAATATTTAAGCTGTTAATATTAATTGTTTGAGTAACCACATGTTTCATGAATAAATAAATAATAAAAAACAAATAAATAAATTGCCCTATTTATTGTTGCTTAATAATTTGATTAATATCCCATTAGAAGGTTGCCTCTTTGCAGCTTGGAGCTGCAGAAAGAAGCACTCTGACTGTTGTTTGTGTCTTTGCACCAAACAGCAGTTCTGATTATCTGGTCTTATTGGAGTCTCTGACTGGCAGACTGGATGGGGTGCCAATTGAATCTGTTGTTCTCCTGATTCTCACCCTTTCAAATAGCTGAGGACGTAACCAGGAGTTTGACCAACCAACCATGTTTTGTGGATTTGAAGACTTATGGGTGTTTTCCTTATGGCATTCTGTATGGGGTGCTGCTAGAAGATGGGGTGTCTATGTCACTTTGAAGGCCTATATGGTCGTTGTAACAACAACAACGAGAGCTGTGTCCAGATTTTAGGAACAAAGTAGAGCTTGTTTATTGTTGCCTCACAGCAAAAAGGTTATAGGTTCAACTTCCTGTTGGCAAGGAGTGTGAATGTTTTCTTCAGGTCCTCCAGTTTTCTCCCAAAGTTAAAAAAGGGACTTTTAGGTTAACTGCAAATTCTAAATCGGCCCTAGAGGAGGAGCATGAACAGGTGTTTGTGTCTATGTTGTCCTGTGATCGATTGGAAACTTGACCAGGGTGTACCCCACCTTATGCCCAACAACAACTGGGGATGGCTACCAGCTCACCTGCTTTGGATCAAATTTAACAAATTTTCATCTTAGAGTTTTATTTAACATTGACACAGGTGCAGATGAAACAGAGGGAGTTTACGATCACTTATCAGGATGAACGTGTAAATATGTGAAGTATGTGTATTATTTATTTTGGCTCTCTGTCCTTGTTCCAGCTGTCAAACCTACATGATTCTTGAGGACAACAGAGGTAATTTCAACTTTGAGATTGCTTCACAGTCACATGCTCTTTGTGGGTGTGGATAGGTGAGAGGATGGAGATAAAAAGAGGGAGGCAGAGAAGGAAGGACATAGCAGGACTCTGGAGACAGAGACACCAACAGACAAATCTGTCCAACTACAGCAGGATCTTTCTTGGGACGCCTTCATCATCCTCATCCTTCAAAAGGTAAGCTTCAACCTTGTGCTGTTATTTAGCCTTTGATAATTTATATTAAAAGGCATTTTGTATGAACTATAGAGATTTTTTTAAACGCATGAAGGTAGACAGATTAGAGTGGTCAAAATGGGAACAAAACTCCTTTTACCAAACGACTTGTTGTAGCCAGAGTTTCTGGTTTCTGCTGAGCATTTAAAGATTTGAACCATTACTTACCTGCATGGAGCTGTATTTACTGTAGAAAAAGAAATAATAAATGTGTCTAAGACTTTCCACTCATCTGTGTGTCTTCCAGCTCCTGTCAGCTGTGTAACACGCCTCCAACATGCTCCGCCCCCTGTTCTACCTGTGTGTTCTCGTCACACTGCAAGGTAATCCAGACACAGATCAGCCAAGAAAATAACTTTTCATATTAGTTGATTCAGCAAGTCAGAAACAAATATTTGAAGTGTTTACTGTCTGTAACTCATTCCTCTCATCTGTCTCCATGTTTGTAGGTGCTGCTAGAGCCGAGATCTGCACCTTGACCGGCCCCACTGTCATTGACTTTCAGGATCATCTTAATAATGTGACAGATCGGTGTGCGTACTCTCTGCTAGCAGACTCTGGCAATGACTTGAAAGTGGTTGCCAACTTTCGGGAACGTCGCCGCAGAGACGTGAGCTTTGTGGACAGTGTGACTCTGACTGTGGGCAGTTCAGCGAATGAAATTGTCCTGGAACAAGGAGGCAGAGTCCTGGTAAGTTACAAACAACTGAAGGAAAGAAATTAGAGTAACATTTAATCTAAAAGACTCTCTCCCACCCCCTCCTCTTCCTTAAACTCCTGATCTTCCTGCAGAAATTCATCTTGACATTAGTATAAGATTCATAAACTCAGTGGCTGTCCAGCTTGTTTCTCAGAGTTTAAATGACTCAGTGTTTCCTCAAACTCTTCTTGTTGATGCAGGTGAACAATGTAGGGATGCCCATCAACAGCACAGGCCAAAACTTTTTTGGTGTTGACGTGGTCAAGGATGAAACTGGAGTTACTGCAGAGTTTACAACCACTGAATACACCATAAATGTGTTCTTTGATGGCACCACGGCACAGATCTCCATGGAAGGTAGAAAAAATACACTTATAACTAACCCTAAGTCTCAAATATCTGTATAAACAAATTAAACATAATCCTCTTATTAAATTACTGATTGTGTTGACCAAGTTTTATTAGCAATACGTTTCTGACTTTTTGTTTGGGAAACCTTTCAGTTCCTGTTAATTCAACTCTGGCTGGTCTGTGTATTGATGCCAGCAATGTTTCAAGTGAAAAACGCACCGAGAACAGCCCCCTCAGGTATCACCTTATGAAAACTCTGTCTCACAGACTTCTGCTCTGATATTACTTCATCAATGAATCAATGATGTAATGCTTACTTTATGAATAGGTCAAAAAGAAATCTTAAGTTTGTTGTGTTTGTTGGTTTCTAGCTGTGAAGAGCAGTTCCAAGACCCTGCTGACAATTCAATCGACTGTGCTGCATTGACTGCAAGGTGAGCAGATTTATCCAAACAGATGGAAACATGTCTGTGTTATACCTTGATGTAAACTTCATGTTATGTACCACATCATACGTTGCTATTATGTATGAAATTTAAACAGAAAATATCCAAGATTTTCATTTTCTCCCATGTTGTTTCTGTGCGTGTGTGGAATAGGTGTAACGAGCTGAGAGACCCACTGCTCTCCGACTGTAATGCTGACATTGACCCAACACCCTATATAAACGCCTGCTCGGAAACTTTGTGCAAATATTCGGCAGCAGATGGTCTCAGGTGTCAGTTCATGCGGGCCTACGCCAGAGCCTGCAGCCTAAATGGCCACAACGTACCCAACGCCTGGCGGATAAAGACTCGTTGCCGTAAGACATGGACAAGTTGAGCAGAATTCCTGTTCACCTCACACGTGTTCAGAATAAAATATCTCTGTTTTCCTTTCTTACAGCAAACAGAGCCTTCTGTCAAGACAAGTTCTGCACTGACCATGAGTTCTGCGGCAGGAAGTTCAGTGGAGATAACGGCTGTCTCTGCAGAGCTGTGTTTGCACACCCGTACAAGGAGGCCGACACTCTGGGTACATAAATATTCAAAACATAGTTATAACATTTCTACATGAGAGGAAAAAGTCTCCAAGTGTTTCTCCACTAATAATTCTTCTACCCTTTAGGTGATCCAACGGTCTGCGAGGCTAACTCTGCTTCCCTCACTCTTTTTAACTGTCTGCTGGAGGAAAGAGGCATCGACTACACAGTCTTACATCTCAACAACCAGAGCTGCAGGGGCGAGCTGGATGAGGCGGCCAACACAGTGACTTTCAGCTTCAACACCGAAAACCTCTGTGGGGCAGAAATCACGGTGAGTTCTCACTTCCTACTGAACAAGCAGAAAGAATTCTCTGCTGAGCTGCACTCCTGTAGTTTGTTCACTTGAAGCCATAAAGATCTAAAGAAATCAATAATTTAAATAAAGAAAGATAAATAAGCTATGTCAGTTCCAACATCTGAATGTGTCATCCTGCAGTTTGATGAAAATAGAATCAACTACACAAACACCATCATGAACCAGAACTTTACTGATGTCATCATTCGCCATGACCAAGTGTTCATTGAGTTTTCCTGCTTCAATCCTCAACCACAACTGAAGACTGTGGCTTTCACAATCAATGACAACAGGTACTGGCTGGTAGCTTTTGTTTTTGTCATCATGCACAACTTGTCAGCTAGTTTGTATGTTATAAGGTCTAACTTGTGATTGGCTTTTTGTTCTGCAGCTATATGATCACTCTACAAGCTGGAGAATGGACTTACAATGTGTCCATGATCCCCTACATTGATGAAAAATGCACTAAGGTTGTAGCTACAGATACTGAAGTGAAGCTCAATCAGAAGGTCTGGGTGGAGCTGAAGACCGAGGGGCTGGATGCAGACACAATCGCTGTGGTGACCGACTCCTGCTGGGCAACCAGTGTGCCGGATCCTGACAGCACACCTAGACATGACCTGATCAAAAATGGGTGAGAGATGTTTCTAAATGTGGACAATGACTCCTGTTTATCAGATATCCTTTGTGAACATACGTTCTGATTTTACTTAAACACTGTTTTCCTTTTTCTCAGCTGTGCCAACCCTGATGATGGGACAGTGCGTGTGATGGGAAATGGAGTAGGAACTTCCAACCGCTTCTCCTTTAACATGTTTGAGTTCACCA
>NC_051436.1:2289012-2291087 GCF_001649575.2 Kryptolebias marmoratus | reverse complement strand
CCCGGTACGCCTGAAAACTTAACAAAATAAATCTGTACATTATTGCTTACATGAAGCTTTGGACCAGAATAAGTCCTCCCTTACCCTGTTCTTAATGTTCATTAAAAGAGTTTCTAGCAGTTTACTGTCAGAAATTAATTGTAAAATTTGTCATTAAGTTCTTTGTAGAATCACTGCTGTCTAAAAAGTTGATTTATTTCTGTTTGTATTTACCTTACAGGATTGCAGCGGAGCCAGAAGACGTAGATTTGCCAGGTCCAAATACAGCTATGAAAAACCAGCCTTGATCAGCATGGGCTGGAGTAAATAGGTAAGACTGTTATTTCTAACTCATAATGATTTTGTTGCTTTTTGCGTGACAGAAACAAACCATTCAGACTGAGGTCTAAGTCATACCCTGAGAAACAGCTGCCTAGTAGATATAAGAAGTGAAAGCAAAAGGCAGAAAAGAAATCAGAGATGTAATGCAGAGAGAAATGAAGCTTCTGCTAAACAGCAATGAGTCACATTTTCATCTAATTCTTTCCTCAGATGGTTTCCATGGTGACTCGGACTGACCTACCGGCTGCCGACCTTCATGATGACCCCAGACCTGAGTCCTGATCCAGAGACTGGATGTGTGAAAGGATGAGCTCATCTCCAGCTGCAGTGATGAAGATTCGTTAACTCACACAGCTAGAATTAGCTGCTGTTTGAACAGAAGTGCTGTGTGGACAGGACAAAAATATTATTAATGAGAGGCTGAAATGAATCTTTTACCGGTTTTTTATGTAAAACAATTTAAGGAATTGTTTGGGCTTCATTTAACCTAATTTAAAAACTGATTTGTATAATCTGTTATAAACTACTGAAATTCTAATTATGGTCAGATATAATCTGTAATTCATACATTATAATTTATTCTCTACTTACTTTCAGTTTAAAACTATGTATTGCATGACTGTCTTTTTCATGTTTGGGTTACTTAACGATCTGTGATTCTTGTCTTTGTGAGCTTCTGAAGAACTTTATTAAAGCATCAAAATAAAACTGTTGAGACAAAAATCAGAACCAGATTATTTCTTTATAAAGTTCAAGAGATATTTGTTACGATGACCTAATTGTTGGGGCCATTGCACGTCTTCAAATACAGAATAAAAGTCCTGTTGTTTTTGTTTTTCACCCCTTTTTTTGGGAATGTCTGCATCCAGATAAAGCAATATGAGTGTTTTTTTTAGCATGGACTCATTACTGAGAAGTTAAAAACTTAAAATTTGCAGACACATTTGTTGCTGGGTGTTGGGCAGCTAAAGTTTGGAAGTTACTTAAATCATCCAGCAGGCGGCAGCACATTCTTCCTGTTAGAGATATGATGTTCATGTTTTCACAAGAGCTGGTTTGGAGATCTGGGAGCTATTTTTATAAATGGCCAAAGAATACAGATATTTTTACAAGTCCAAATTTGGAATAAACCATATATTGTTCCTTTTACTTTCCTTCTCTTTAGTTTAAATAGTGCCTACTGCAGGACCCACTTTGCTTCTGTTGGAAGTTATTTTCTGGTTCTTCGAGGATGCACTTATAACCTGATTCTTATTTTAAGTGAAGTGAAGTGAAGTGAAGTGAAGTGAAGTGAGATTTATTTATATAGCACTTTTCAGCAACAAGCTGATCCAAAGTGCTTTACAACAGAAACAAAAACAGAATCCAATACTGCAGGTACATAATGAAACACAAAAAAGAAAAACACATCAATCATGTATAATCTAAATGAAATATAGGACAATCTAAATAAAATCACAAAACCAGACATATCTAAGCATGAGCTGAGATAGTCAAAATAGTAGCTAAAATAATCTAAATAAAATCATGATAAAGTTAAAGCTGAACTAAACAACAATTAGGAATCTAAAAGTATGAGCTAAGATAAAATAAACTAAACTAAATATACAGAACTAAACTAAGTGTACAGGAAGGCTAAATAAGCTAAAACATGACAATGCTAAAACTAACGGTACCAAACTTTCTAAATAGTACCCAGGCCTGCTAAACAGCCAATGTAATAATTACTAACTAAGATAGAGAAGGAGGGAAAG
>NC_051436.1:2276450-2288718 GCF_001649575.2 Kryptolebias marmoratus | reverse complement strand
TGGTCCCCACAAGGAGAAATGATGTTTTTGGGTTAGGGGTTAGGTTTAGGACTAAGGTGTGAATTGAGTTTAGGTTTGGTTTAGGGCTAGCTATGTACTGGTAATGGTTAGGGTTAGGGTGTAGTAATGTATGGAAGTCAATGGAAAGTGTGTGTGTGTGTGTTTGTAGAGAAGTCCATGAATCACGTCACAGGCCATTGTCTTTGATAATGTGATGGAATATTTATCAGCCAGCCCAGAGCAGATCCACAGATGTCCTTAGGTAGAGGGAGCAGAGCATCTTGTTTACATAGTTCCAGGAGAAATTTCAAGATAGTTCAGAAGACAGAGAGACAGAGAGAAAAGAAAACACGTCCGCCTTCCACCAGGAGCAGAGAGAGAAAAGGATGCATTTTAACAAAGTTAATGCTTTATGTTTGCGTCCACTTTTTTTAAAATCGAAAACCGTTACTGTTTTTAAATAGGGGCCTACTTTTAGCTCTGATGACAATAACTTGTGTAGAGTTGTGATGTTCATGAACAAATCATATCTCTTGACTGGCTTTTTAACATGAAGGATGGTAAGGAGTCACAGTTGAAGCCATTCTTTTTGTTTTTCTGTTTCACACAGATGCATACAGAAGCTCCATCTTTAGTACAGAGAGGCTGAGAAAACAAAGGGCGGAGGCAGCAGAGCAACATGGGTGGTGCTTATTTAATATGCAAAATAGCACGATGTCATCGCAGAGATGGTCATTTCCGGTTCACTTTCTGGACTCAAAGTAATCAAAGGCATTAATGAAAGTGATCTGGTTCGCTTGACTTATTTAAATCACTTGAGTCATTCATGCTGCACCAAAACTGTAACTTGTGTTAATTATGGATGTAAAATGTACATAAATGTGTATGTGTGACTCATCTAGGACTGCCTTTTTTCTGGTGATTTGTCTTTACCTCAATTAGTGACCCAATTTTTGTAGCATTTAGCTTTTTGGGGTGTAGGTGGTTTGGCTAGTCTGCAATCTCACAGACTCAGCGGCAGACACCTCGGACTCGTGAGTCCTAATTCACTGCAAGCATCATTATTTACTGAAATAAACTAACAGAAATGCTACATTCAAAAACTGGTTTCATGACATTGACCCAAAAACTAAACTTCCTGCTTGAAAACCATCAAGTTGAACAGATATCTGATGCAACACACCCCTTCATTTATTTGAAGGAAAACACCAACCACTAACATTTTTTGAAGACAAACAAGCAGTTTTATTTTATTTTTTTTTAATCAAAAGTATTTTCAAATATATGGGCAAAGTCTATAGTTTATAATAAAAGCTTAAACTAGACAAATCTAATCCAACGAAAGTAAATCCTAAAACTAGTCTCACCTGTTTCTTTGTTCGCTGTTTTTTGTTTTGTTTTGTTTTATGGGATGTTAAAGTTGTGATAAAGAGTAAAGCTCCTTTCTGCCTGAAAACAACAAACTACTAAGAGCTAAGCTGAGAAAAATAAGAAGCTAATAAATCAGTAATAGCATAGATTTATTATGAAATCATACTTTTGTTCTAAACAAATGCCCTAAGTCAGTATAACTGGATCTTGTGTTACCAGAAAAAAAGAGATTTATTTAAAATAGATTTTTTCATACAAATTACAGAATTCAATTATTAATTTTTATCACACAACACAATAATGCCCAATATTAATCTTATCACTACAGTGTTGTCAGATTGAATTCCTTACCTTTATGATGAGTAGTGGATCACAGTACCAAATATTCCCACTTAATATCCAACGCTCCTGTTCTACTACTGTAGATGTGGTGGAGTAAACATGAGAGTTAACTAAAGAACAACAGGTCAACACAATGAATACATCAGTTGCTACTTGCAATTAATAACAAACTTTACACCCAAACTGACACACCTTTACCAAAACGACAATGAAGTGTTCACACAACCGTGATTCATGAGATACAAAACACTTACTCACATTGCTTCGACATTAAAGCCTATAATTATTTTAATGGATAAATCATGCCATAAAGTGTAGGCACGTGATAAATTAAATGCATCTAAACTCACTGTTCGAACATAACATGTACACTGAATCATCAGTCCTGGGAAAAGTTTACTAGACGTCCAATCAGAAGAGTAAGTGTTGATGTTCTACATGCAGCTAAAACAAGGCAGGACAAAATAGCTCCTCTGCTCCTTTAAGAACACCTTGGTCATGAGGCTATCCATGACCAAGATCACTGGTCTTTGGCATAAAAACAAGTCCTATTTTATCAAAAACTGGTTCTACAAATGTTCCAAAAACTGATGAGCTGCTACATGCAGTCATCCACAACAATAAGAAAGGTCACTAATAGTTCAAAAAAAGTTAAAAAACAAAAACAACTGGACTTCTATTCTGTAGCTGAAACTTTTCAGCTACAGAATAGAAGTCCAGTTGTTTTTGTTTTTTAACTTTTTTTGAATTTACCATGGCCTGGATGACTGAGAATCTACACCAGCATGTCACTAATAGTCAAGTCTCTGTCTTTTTTGTGTCAGAACACGCTTTTCCTTGCTACTCAATATATATATATATATATATAGGATAGATTTGTTGATACCCTTCCACCTAAATTGAAAGAAACAAATCTGATGTGACTGACCAAAAACCTCCAATTTTGTCTCATCAGTCCCAGAAATTTCCTTTAAAGATTTTTGAGCTCATCACTATGCATTTGAGTACATTTTACTCAACAGTTTTGTGTTTTTCTGTAAATCACAGGGCCTGCTGGGTCTTCTTCTGTGGAGCACTTCATGATTCAAGATGCGATGAATGGTACGATCAGAAAGTGATGAACCTTGACCATGGAGTTCAGCTAGGACTCTAAAATCAAGGTTCATGTTGGTTTGCTTGGCTCCTTTTCTACCATTGGCACAATTCATCTGATCGACCTGGGGTTGCTTTTCCTCTGGTGTCCAAGTCCTGGGAGGTTGGCTACAGTCACATGAACCTTATACTTTAGATTATCACTGTCAGTTGTGGTCAGAGGAACATGAAGCTGCTTGGAGATGGTCTTGTAGCCTTTAGATTTAACATGGGCATCTATAATTTTCTTTCTGAGCTCCTCAGACAGCTCACACCTTTACTCTGCTCAGTGTTCAGTGTGGAGATGACAACCAGAACAATCTACCCAGTGGCTGTTTGTTCCTTTTAAATAGGAATAGGCTGAACAGTTGTCAACTCTTACTTACAAACTAAAGGCAGGAAGATATACATTAGACAATGGCTTATAAATGAATCAAGACTTGTTTCAATGAGCTGTAAGGGTACCATAAAAATTTGACTACGTCTTTACATTTTAACAAACATCACATTTTGGTTGCTTTTTATTTATTTAGGGGGCAGGAGTTAAATAATGTCAGACTGCCACACAAAGGGAAAAGGGTAGGGTAGCCGGTTATGACAAAGGACTGGAGTAGGGTTTGGTTGTACATTGTAAAAATGGCAGACCAGGTGACTTGAATACATCTCCACTGCTCACTGTAGGATGTGTCAATGTCAATGGAAGGCTGTATCATAAGTGTATCATAGATCAATAATTTGTCTGGCTGTCGTTTTCTCATGGAATGCCTTAGTGTTGTTTCGTTAGAGGGATGAGTTGGATCTGATCCAGGGAGAATCTCTTGAGAGTGAGTCAGGTCGTTCTCATTCTCCTGTGACTTCAGTGTCCTCCACTCCTTTGTGTCTGTCATTGTCAGAGTCTGGTTCCATGTTCCGGTGATAAGTTTGTCATATTTCTATCTCTTTTGTTTCCTCCATCTGCCCCCTCCCCAACAGCTGTCCCCACACCCTCCTGGGTAATCCCTGGTTTACTGGCTGGTTTAACCCCTCAGGAGCTGGATTCCTTAAAGGAACATGGTGAAGGTCAGGGGTCGGTTGAGCAGCATCGGTGCTCCAGCTTCTCAAGTCAACTAACTTCCCCATCAGATCTAGGGACAATTTAGAGTTACCAATTAACCTAACATACATGGTTTTGGTCAGAGGGAGGAAATCGGAGTACTCGGATAAAACTCGCCCATGCACGGGGAGGACATGCTTGAATCTTAAGTTATCAAAATCAAATTGAGTTAAAAGTTTATAGCAGCTCCCTGCATGTATATAATGTATAACAATTGTTTTTTCCACATGTTGGTGTTTATAACACTGTGACCAAGGGGTTAGACAGAAAACTCCACATTAATGATAAGAAAAGATTAATTTATTTGTCACATCCGTAATCATATGTGGTATGATACGCAGTGAATTATTATTTTTATGCCTGCATCCAAAAAAAAAGTAATAAAAATATGTAATGAGATTGAATATCCTGGGACCATTTTTCTGATTTTATCTTTAAAAACATCCCAGCTTGAAGCACTAACTGATTTTAAAATCAAGTTATGGTTCAGTGAAAATTGCATTCAAAGTCTGAGTCTGTTCATTTGTTTTTAAAGCTCAGAGTTCAACAGGTGGATGATCTGAGGGAAGGAACTCCTCCTCATCCTCAGTGATCTTTTTCAGACATCAGAACCTCCAGCCTGATGGCAGCAGGGAGAAGAGCGAGTTTCCCGGCTGGTTGGGCTGTTTCAAGATCTTCTAATGGAGTAAAACTATTTTATTTAGGTGTTAAAAAAGAATATTTTAAATTCCTAATGATGACCACTTCACATCAAAAACACTAATTTTTAAAATTTGTCTTTTAGGTTGTTTTTTTTTCAGTTGACCTCTAAATTGACAGAAATGAAAAAGATAGATAGATAGATAGATAGATAGATAGATAGATAGATAGATAGATAGATAGATAGATAGATAGATAGATAGATAGATAGATAGATAGATAGATAGATAGATTTTCCAATCTCCACTTTTCTCACATAATACATTATGACTCTAATAATAATAATCTCATAAAGTTAGATTGTTTAATTTGTTTTAAATAATTTCTTAAAAACTATAATAGCAATATAATAGCCGGCTATTAGCTGTGACCTAAATACCTCACCTGTTACGTCAGTTCTGATATGCAAATACAGAGAAAGGTGTGCTGGAATGTACAAATGTACTACCTGAGGCGCTGCCTCACCTGTCTGTGGACAAAAGATCAGAGCCGCAGGTGAAGCACGCACTGAACAGTGTGTAAAATTATTCTAATGAGGTCTGCAGAACAAAAAGGATTACTGATAATTAGCACTAAACACTTTGAAGAGAGTTCACCATGATTCTTTGTCCTTTAGCATATTATAGATACAAAGTATGATGCTGTAATTTTAGTTAATTGACTTACTTTCAGTTATGACATAAATCACTACGTGAATAGGGCGGTTTTAATATGCAAATTTAGTAAAGGTGTGGTGGTATGCTGACGTATGCGTCAGCTACGTGTGAATTCTTCTGAAGTGATTGTGGTTGAAAGAACTCATAATAAACAGTGATTAAAAATAAACTGTATACAGGGTTATTCTAATTGTTTGTTGATTACACACTATATTCTCATGTACAAACAGATTACATAATGATGACAAGCACAGATGATTTTTATACACCAGCCTACACTTCTGATTTATGAAAGCCAATCTTTAAAACCAGACTATCTTCAGACCAATTTTGCCTATTTGTATTGCATTTCTGTTGTGTATTAAAATATAAATCATTTTTATCTGACACAGCCTGTCAGTTTAAGGTTTGCAACTGTGCTGTACTTTTTCCACTTTTGGATTGTTAGACTGAAACAGTGCTTTGTGAGATGTTAAAAGCTTGGGTTATTGTTTTATAACCTAACCCAGTTTTAAACTTCTCAACGACTTTATCCCTGGACGTCTGGTGTGTTCCTTGTTGATGATGATATTTGATCACTAACGTTCTGTAACAATTCTCTTAGACCTTTACAGAATTAACTCTAGTTACTAATTAGGTGACTTCTGATTGCTGTGGATATTAGTTCGGGGTATCAGAGTCAAAGAACTGAATACAAATGCTCAACACACATTTAAAGATTTTTATTTGGAAAAAAAAAGATTCTCAGGCATCCAGGACATGGTAAATACAAAAACAGTAAAAACAAAACAAAACAAAAAAAAAATATGTGAAGAATAGAAGTTGTTGTTTATTTTGTTGTTTTTTTTTATTTTACCTTTTACGGGATTTATGGGACAGTCTGCTTTCAGTTTATATTCCCTCTAACAGGAAAAACAAAATACCCAAACCTGAAAAACAGAAAGTAATGGATGATTTCCGTCTGTTCTGTCATTGTTCTCTTATGAAGTGGCCTGGTTTAGGTGCAACTAAAATAACTTTAGTCTTAATATGCAAATTTTGACAACATCCATTGATACGCCTTGTCGTCCTGTCTATGTAGGCAGTAGTTGCCTGAGGCGTCACCTTAAATGCCCGAGGTGGAATGTAACCAAACAAGAAGGATGCAGATTTTGAAAGAACAATGATTAAGCTTTTAATGTTAATTGTTTTATGAATAAATAAATAATATTAAAACAATAAGTAAAATACCATATTTATTGTTGTTTAATAATTTGATTAATATCCAATTAGAAGGTTGCCTCTTTGCAGCTTGGAGCTGCAGAAAGAAGCACTCTGACTGTTGTTTGTGTCTTTGCAACAAACAGCAGTTCTGATTATCTGGTGTTATTGGAGTCTCTGACTGGCAGACTGGATGGGGTGCTAATTAGTGCCATCTGGGAATGTGTTGTTCCCCTGATTCTCACCCTTTCAAAAAGCTAAGGAGGTCACCAGGAGTTTAACTGACCAACCATGTTTTGTAGAGTTGGAGAAGACTTATTGGTGTGTTCCCGAACACATTGTGTAGGGGTTGCTATTTGAGCACTGTAAAGATATTTTTACTTTTGATGTTCAGTTACAAATAAAGTTTATTTATTTAACCAGGCAAATCCTATTGAGATCACAGAGCTCTTTTTCAAGGGAGGCCAGGGCCTGAAGGAAGCCTTACAAGCATCTTTTTAGACTGGGAAACCGTCTAAAAGGAGGAATGAGGAAACCAGAGAGTCCGTAGAAAACCCACACAAACACGAGGAAGACCACAGGTCCAACCCAGGGTTTGAACCCAGGACCTTCTTGCTGTGAGGCAACAGTGCTAACCACTAAGCCTTCATGCTTCCAAAGTTAAACAGAAAATTTACTTGAATGTCATTATGGAAAAGTCAGAAATTAGTAAAGGCAAGAAATCCTGCACTGAATTAATGTTTAATGTGACCTCAACTATGTACTGCAAGGACTCCAGAATTTTCTGTACAGTTTTGAAGATGAGTAAAATTTACTCATATGCCATTTTAGCTAAGAGGTACAGTCTGCTTTCAGTTTACATCGCCTCAAGCTCATAGAAACAACTGTGTTAAGCTTCCTTTTAATTGTAGCTGGAAAAACAAAATACCTGAACTTGAAAGACAATTACTAATGGAGAACAGAGTGACCTGGTTTAGGTGGAACTAAAATAACTTAAGTCTTAATATGCAAATTTTCAAAGCATCCATTGATACGCCTCGTCGTCCTGTCTATGTAGGCAGTAGTTGCCTGAGGCGTCTCCTCAAATGCTCGAGGTGGAATGTAACCAAACAAGAAGGATGCAGATTTTGAAACAACAATAATTAAGCTGTTAATATTAATTGTTTGTGTAACCACATGTTTCATGAATAAATAAATAATTGAAAAACAAATAAATAAATTGCCATAATTATTGTTGTTCAATAATTTGATTAATATCCAATTAGAAGGCTGCTTCTTTGCAGCTTGGAGCTGCAGAAAGAAGCACTCTGACTGTTGTTTGTGTCTTTGCACCAAACAGCAGTTCTGATTAACTGGACTTATTGGAGTCTCCGACTGGTAGACTGGATGGGGTGCCAATTGAATCTGTTGTTTTCCTGATTCTCACCCTTTCAAATAGCTGAGGGGCTTACATGAGATTGACTGTCCAGCCAACCATGTTTTGTGGATTTGAAGACTTCTGGGTGTTTTCCTTATAGCATTCTGTATGGGGTGCTGCTAGAAGATGGGGTGTCTATGTCACTTTGAAGACCTGTTCATGCTCCTCCTCTAGTACCGATTTAGAGTTTGCAGGTTATCTAAAAGTTGTGTTTTTTTAACTTTGGGAGAAAACTGGAGGACCTGAAGAAAACATTCACTTTCCTTGCAAACAGGAAGTCAAACCTAGAACTTTTTTTGCTGTGAGGCAACAGTGAACAAGCTCTACTTTGTTCCCAAAATCTGGACACAGCTCTTGTTTTCGTTGTTACAACGACAATGTAGGTGTTTGTGTCTATGTGGTCCTTTGATAGATTGGAAACTTGACCAGGGTGTACCCTACCTTGTGCCCAACAACAGCTGGAGATGACTACCAGCTCACCTGCTTTGGATCAATTAGGTAAAACAATATTAATGAAAGAATTTTTCAAAAATTTACCAATCAAAACAGTCAGATCAAAGAAATTAGAAACCAACATGTAAACAGGACTTTTTTATTGTATTAACATTATATTAAAATTGTTTATTTAATGCTTTTTAAACTTTTATTTTGTTATTTAGACTGTATATGTCTCTGTTATTCATCTCAGACAGGAGAAAGCCTCCCCACAACACAGTGATAAAAGTGGATTACGCATTTTTATTGAACAAATTTTCACCTTAAAGTTTTTCTTCAACAAAATACCGATGAAACAGAGGGAGTTTACTATCACATATCAAGATGAACGTGTAAATATGTGAAGTATGTGTATTATTTATTTTGGCTCTCTGTCCTTGTTCCAGCTGTCAAACCTACATGATTCTTGAGGACAACAGAGGTAATTTCAACTTTGAGATTGCTTCACAGTCACATGCTCTTTGTGGGTGTGGATAGGTGAGAGGATGGAGATAAAAAGAGGGAGGCAGAGAAGGAAGGACATAGCAGGACTCTGGAGACAGAGACACCAACAGACAAATCTGTCCAACTACAGCAGGATCTTTCTTGGGACGCCTTCATCATCCTCATCCTTCAAAAGGTAAGCTTCAACCTTGTGCTGTTATTTAGCCTTTGATAATTTATATTAAAAGGCATTTTGTATGAACTATAGAGATTTTTTTAAACGCATGAAGGTAGACAGATTAGAGTGGTCAAAATGGGAACAAAACTCCTTTTACCAAACGACTTGTTGTAGCCAGAGTTTCTGGTTTCTGCTGAGCATTTAAAGATTTGAACCATTACTTACCTGCATGGAGCTGTATTTACTGTAGAAAAAGAAATAATAAATGTGTCTAAGACTTTCCACTCATCTGTGTGTCTTCCAGCTCCTGTCAGCTGTGTAACACGCCTCCAACATGCTCCGCCCCCTGTTCTACCTGTGTGTTCTCGTCACACTGCAAGGTAATCCAGACACAGATCAGCCAAGAAAATAACTTTTCATATTAGTTGATTCAGCAAGTCAGAAACAAATATTTGAAGTGTTTACTGTCTGTAACTCATTCCTCTCATCTGTCTCCATGTTTGTAGGTGCTGCTAGAGCCGAGATCTGCACCTTGACCGGCCCCACTGTCATTGACTTTCAGGGTCATCTTAATAATGTGACAGATCGGTGTGCGTACTCTCTGCTAGCAGACTCTGGCAATGACTTGAAAGTGGTTGCCAACTTTCGGGAACGTCGCCGTAGAGACGTGAGCTTTGTGGACAGTATGACTCTGACTGTGGGCAGTTCAGCTGATGAAATTGTCCTGGAACAAGGAGGCAGAGTCCTGGTAAGTTACAAACAACTGCAGGAAAGATATCAGAGTAACATTTAATCTAAAGGGCTCTCTACCACCCCCTCCTCTTCCTTAAACTCCTGATCTTCCTGCAGAATCTCATCTTACTTCTGTGACATTATTATAAGATTCATAAACTCAGTGGCTGTCCAGCTTGTTTCTCAGTGTTTAAATGACTCAATGTTTCCTCAAACTCTTCTTGTTGATGCAGGTGAACGATGCAGTGATGTCCATCAACAGCACTAGCCAAAACTTTTTTGGTGTTGACGTGGTCAAGGATGAAACTGGAGTTACTGCAGAGTTTACCACCACTGAATACACCATAAATGTGTTCTTTGATGGCACCACGGCACAGATCTCCATGGAAGGTAGAAAAAATACACTTATAACTAACCCTAAGTCTCAAATATCTGTACAAACATTTTAAACATAATCCTCTTATTAAATTACTGGTTGTGTTGAACAAGTTTTATTAGCAATACGTTTCTGACTTTTTGTTTGGGAAACCTTTCAGTTCCTGTTAATTCAACTCTGGCTGGTCTGTGTATTGATGCCAGCAATGTTTCAAGTGAAAAACGCACCGAGAACAGCCCCCTCAGGTATCACCTTATGAAAACTCTGTCTCACAGACTTCTGCTCTGATATTACTTCATCAATGAATCAATGATGTAATGCTTACTTTATGAATAGGTCAAAAAGAAATCTTAAGTTTGTTGTGTTTGTTGGTTTCTAGCTGTGAAGAGCAGTTCCAAGACCCTGCTGACAATTCAATCGACTGTGCTGCATTGACTGCAAGGTGAGCAGATTTATCCAAACAGATGGAAACATGTCTGTGTTATACCTTGATGTAAACTTCATGTTATGTACCACATCATACGTTGCTATTATGTATGAAATTTAAACAGAAAATATCCAAGATTTTCATTTTCTCCCATGTTGTTTCTGTGCGTGTGTGGAATAGGTGTAACGAGCTGAGAGACCCACTGCTCTCCGACTGTAATGCTGACATTGACCCAACACCCTATATAAACGCCTGCTCGGAAACTTTGTGCAAATATTCGGCAGCAGATGGTCTCAGGTGTCAGTTCATGCGGGCCTACGCCAGAGCCTGCAGCCTAAATGGCCACAACGTACCCAACGCCTGGCGGATAAAGACTCGTTGCCGTAAGACATGGACAAGTTGAGCAGAATTCCTGTTCACCTCACACGTGTTCAGAATAAAATATCTCTGTTTTCCTTTCTTACAGCAAACAGAGCCTTCTGTCAAGACAAGTTCTGCACTGACCATGAGTTCTGCGGCAGGAAGTTCAGTGGAGATAACGGCTGTCTCTGCAGAGCTGTGTTTGCACACCCGTACAAGGAGGCCGACACTCTGGGTACATAAATATTCAAAACATAGTTATAACATTTCTACATGAGAGGAAAAAGTCTCCAAGTGTTTCTCCACTAATAATTCTTCTACCCTTTAGGTGATCCAACGGTCTGCGAGGCTAACTCTGCTTCCCTCACTCTTTTTAACTGTCTGCTGGAGGAAAGAGGCATCGACTACACAGTCTTACATCTCAACAACCAGAGCTGCAGGGGCGAGCTGGATGAGGCGGCCAACACAGTGACTTTCAGCTTCAACACCGAAAACCTCTGTGGGGCAGAAATCACGGTGAGTTCTCACTTCCTACTGAACAAGCAGAAAGAATTCTCTGCTGAGCTGCACTCCTGTAGTTTGTTCACTTGAAGCCATAAAGATCTAAAGAAATCAATAATTTAAATAAAGAAAGATAAATAAGCTATGTCAGTTCCAACATCTGAATGTGTCATCCTGCAGTTTGATGAAAATAGAATCAACTACACAAACACCATCATGAACCAGAACTTTACTGATGTCATCATTCGCCATGACCAAGTGTTCATTGAGTTTTCCTGCTTCAATCCTCAACCACAACTGAAGACTGTGGCTTTCACAATCAATGACAACAGGTACTGGCTGGTAGCTTTTGTTTTTGTCATCATGCACAACTTGTCAGCTAGTTTGTATGTTATAAGGTCTAACTTGTGATTGGCTTTTTGTTCTGCAGCTATATGATCACTCTACAAGCTGGAGAATGGACTTACAATGTGTCCATGATCCCCTACATTGATGAAAAATGCACTAAGGTTGTAGCTACAGATACTGAAGTGAAGCTCAATCAGAAGGTCTGGGTGGAGCTGAAGACCGAGGGGCTGGATGCAGACACAATCGCTGTGGTGACCGACTCCTGCTGGGCAACCAGTGTGCCGGATCCTGACAGCACACCTAGACATGACCTGATCAAAAATGGGTGAGAGATGTTTCTAAATGTGGACAATGACTCCTGTTTATCAGATATCCTTTGTGAACATACGTTCTGATTTTACTTAAACACTGTTTTCCTTTTTCTCAGCTGTGCCAACCCTGATGATGGGACAGTGCGTGTGATGGGAAATGGAGTAGGAACTTCCAACCGCTTCTCCTTTAACATGTTTGAGTTCACCA
>NC_051436.1:2248594-2276350 GCF_001649575.2 Kryptolebias marmoratus | reverse complement strand
CCCGGTACGCCTGAAAACTTAACAAAATAAATCTGTACATTATTGCTTACATGAAGCTTTGGACCAGAATAAGTCCTCCCTTACCCTGTTCTTAATGTTCATTAAAAGAGTTTCTAGCAGTTTACTGTCAGAAATTAATTGTAAAATTTGTCATTAAGTTCTTTGTAGAATCACTGCTGTCTAAAAAGTTGATTTATTTCTGTTTGTATTTACCTTACAGGATTGCAGCGGAGCCAGAAGACGTAGATTTGCCAGGTCCAAATACAGCTATGAAAAACCAGCCTTGATCAGCATGGGCTGGAGTAAATAGGTAAGACTGTTATTTCTAACTCATAATGATTTTGTTGCTTTTTGCGTGACAGAAACAAACCATTCAGACTGAGGTCTAAGTCATACCCTGAGAAACAGCTGCCTAGTAGATATAAGAAGTGAAAGCAAAAGGCAGAAAAGAAATCAGAGATGTAATGCAGAGAGAAATGAAGCTTCTGCTAAACAGCAATGAGTCACATTTTCATCTAATTCTTTCCTCAGATGGTTTCCATGGTGACTCGGACTGACCTACCGGCTGCCGACCTTCATGATGACCCCAGACCTGAGTCCTGATCCAGAGACTGGATGTGTGAAAGGATGAGCTCATCTCCAGCTGCAGTGATGAAGATTCGTTAACTCACACAGCTAGAATTAGCTGCTGTTTGAACAGAAGTGCTGTGTGGACAGGACAAAAATATTATTAATGAGAGGCTGAAATGAATCTTTTACCGGTTTTTTATGTAAAACAATTTAAGGAATTGTTTGGGCTTCATTTAACCTAATTTAAAAACTGATTTGTATAATCTGTTATAAACTACTGAAATTCTAATTATGGTCAGATATAATCTGTAATTCATACATTATAATTTATTCTCTACTTACTTTCAGTTTCAAACTATGTATTGCATGACTGTCTTTTGAATGTTTGGGTTACCTAATGATTTGTGATTCTTGTATTTATGAGCTTCTGAAGAACTTTAAAAAATCATCAAAATAAAACTGTTGAGACAAAAATCAGAACCAGATTATTTCTTTAAAAAGTTCAAGAGATATTTGTTACGGTGACCTAATTGTTGGGGCCATTGCAAATGGTCATCCAAACAAACTGCAAAGAGTTTTCAGACAGACTTGTGATTGATGTTTTTAAATGGTTTGGACTAAATATAGTCCAAATTTATCCATCTGTTATAAACTACTGAACCACACATTTACATACAACCCTGAGCATCTCTGGCTAAATTTGATCTAAAATCCAACAGAGATACTCTGGAATAAATAAAAGATTTAACTAAACTTAATGTTTACCCTGTATATGATTAACATCTTCGTGGTACAAGACCATAAAATTGTCCACAGTTTGTTCAGATATAAACTCTGAACCTCATCACCATTTTTTTAAGAAAGTTTTCTTAAAAACTTAGGGTTAGGGTAACCCTAACCCACAAAATCTTGATGTGAAATTCTGAATTATATCTGATAAAATCAAAATAATAATATTTTTTCAGAAATGAGGATTTCTGTAATCTGGGTTTCTCTTAGATTGCAGAAATTATACCAACACTTCCAGACTTTGTTAACATGATTTTGGATTTCTCCATAGATGCCCCATCCTAATGAGCTTCAACTTTGAAAGTTGGATTTTGCATGATTGAAATCACAGTTTAATATCTTTTATGGTTCTTCCACAATCATAGTTTATGTTTCTGGATTTTCAGCCTTAAGGTTCAGAGCTCACATTGAGTTGTTTTGAATTAATGTCTAAAAGGTTCTTTAATCACAGTACCCTATAAGTGGATCATCTTGTCCTAACACTGTGTTGATATATCTTTACTGATTGGGACTGTGAAGGTTTTATCTATGAGCTTAAAAAGCTTCGTGTTGGAACACCTTTTTGCAGCAAACACCACCTCCCTGGGAGGTGTTTTTAGCTTTCATGACCTTTCATATGCCTGCTGTGAAAATGATAACCAGCTTTACTTTTCTTTATCGCCATAAAAATCCATTTCTGCTCAAATCTCAACTTCTCTTTCTGATATTTTAAAATGAATGAAGAAACAAAACGTTCAACTAAATCAATTAGCTTCTGGTAATTCAGACGTGTCGGTAGATTCATCACAACATAGAAATCTCCTCACTTGCCAACAAAAGATCACAAAGACTCTAAATGTTATCATTGATGACAAATTCTTCTCACCCACTATATCATAAAAGGCAGGCGATCAAGTAATTGACTGTCTGTACCTGTCTGGTAGTAAAATATCTCATTAACCAATTTACAGATTATTTAGAAACTCCTAGAAACCAATAATAATTGGATGTACTGTACATCTACAACTAATTACTATAATACCATTTTTCACATGAGTGTTTTTAGCCTGGACCCATCTCTGAGAAGTTAAAAACAGAATGAAATTTGCAGACACATTTGTGGCTGGGTGTTGGGCAGCTAAAGTTTTGAAGTTACTTAACGCAGCCAGCAGGTGGCGACACATTCTTCCTGTTAGAGACATGATGTTCAATTAGATGTTC
The DNA here is from genome assembly GCF_001649575.2 of Kryptolebias marmoratus. Lineage (NCBI taxonomy): Eukaryota > Metazoa > Chordata > Actinopteri > Cyprinodontiformes > Rivulidae > Kryptolebias > Kryptolebias marmoratus. Next base: position 2,273,791 of record NC_051436.1, on the reverse strand, counting down.
CACCCATGATCTCTTGACTGTGGGTTCACAAGGCTCTTCATTCACCAAAGAATAACATTTATTTAAAGTACATGTTCAAAACATCCAATTCTGTTTCAAGAAAACAGGTGGAAACAGGTAAGAACAGGTAACAACAGGTAACAACAGGTAAAATCAGGTAACGACAGGTAACAGGTAAGAACAGGTAACATAAATCAAATGTCTCAAGATAAAGTCATAAAAATACATTTCTAAGCATGCCCTGTCTTGGCTTTCATATGAAACACTTAATGTTGTTGTTTTTTGTATGATATTTTTGACTTTTTAATTTTGTGTTTTTATGATGTAAAGCACTTTGAACTGCCTTGTGCTGAGATGTCATATACAAATAAACTTAACTTCATACTCCCCTCTAAACTGACCAATACGTCTTATCTATCCAACTAGTTGTCTTTGACCAGTGGTGGGTAGTTGTGCTCCAATGTACCACAGTGTTTTACCTAGTTTTTATTAAAGAGATCATTATCATCGTCAAGTTTACAAGCATTTCAATGTTACAACATTGTTCAATGACAATTGCACAATTTTGAGAAAGACTATATGTCATAAATACCAGCTACAACTGTGCTCCTAAGTATGTATCTTTAACTGTTATTCACCATTAAACTATTTGCACAAACCAATGAAACCACTTTTTCTGGCAAAGGTTAACAGGAAACTAATTAAGTTTGCAACAAAGTCTCTGTTGGTGTGTCCATACCTTACATTCCAGAGCTGTGATGAAGCTGTTAGTGGTTGAAAGAAGTAACTGATACTCACCAGTTTCATAGTTTATATTCCAGGAATCCTGCAAGAGCAAACCTTTTTTTAACAGCACTTGACTGATGGTGTGCACGAGGATTCAAGCTGAGTCGTTGTTTGATTCCAATTCACAACTCTACGAATTATTGCAACTATTAAATTTGTTACACGTGTGCAAGAAAAATATAGAGTGCTTACATCAGTTACTGCTTGCAGTCAACAGAGACCTTTGCATCTGAGCTCAACCCACCTCATGTTTTTCAAGCCAGGTGAGTGAACAAGGTTTGGAATCACAACTGCTTTTTCTCACCTTGTGATACACACCCCAGGCAACACACCCCTCACCAAAGTGCAAATCATGGGTGAACAAAAAGGCCATTCAAAGAGATACAAAAAAATATTCATATAGGTCATACAGCAGTCACTCATGCTTTGCTTAATGTTCAGTGTGGTGCTCACAACCATAACAACCATAACAAACTACTGAGGAGCTGTTTGTTACTTTTAAATAGGCTGTTTGTCTCTGTGTGTCCCTGTGATGGACTTGCGACCTGTCCAGGGTGTCATGAAGTTCACACAGTAAATGGATGTGTTCTGTTATAGTGTTGTTACATGCATGTAATAAAGTTTCTGGCTTTTTACCAGCTGTCTCCTGATTTTATTTACAACTGTTACCCACAACCATCCAGAACATGGCAATCCTAAGATTTGAAAAGAATCCAACTAGACTTCCTTTCTTGCCTGTTGAACACATTTCACCTCTCATCAAATAAACCCTCTCCAGTTCTGATTATGAGTTAAAAGTTTGAAGTTTATAAGGCGTTGTCAGAACAATCACAGTCACATGACTCACTGACCCACACATTTATCCTATGACTCATTTGGGTCATTGGAAATGAATTTGGATGTCATACCGTCACCTGCTGGCTGTTTCCTGCAAGTGTTCACCGTCACAGGTGCTATTCGTCACCTGACAGCAAATATGTCTAAAAATAAGATTCTTTTCTATTGTTTTACAAATGGAAATATGCTGTTACAGAACAGAACAGAATAGAATAGCTTTCTTTATAAGTATATAAAAGTACAGGAATTGCCTTTTAGTATTTTCCAGGTCTGGATAAGTGTGGAAAAAGTAAAACAAATCATGGGAAAATGTTTGTGTTTCCAGATTTTATAACTCATTCTGTTTTCAAAAAAATACAAGTTTACATTTTTGGAAACAAACTGTTAAGCAAGCACAGTGTTTTTCATATTTATAATACATATAGAAGATTGACACACTTTATGAGCCAAGTGAGGGTTAAATTTATCAAGTATAGGTGCAAACCATTTGGCATATGTTGCACACAGTGTTCACAACTTGTCAATCACAAGACAACCCAGCTAATTTTCTGCTTTTTCCTACTATTATGAACTAGTTTTACAGAATAAACCCTGTGTTATTTTAACAAAAAATTATATATATATATAATAACTATAATAATCATGCTTCTAGTTTCTAGGTCACATTTTCTTTTCTTCTGAGAAGCCCAGTTAATAACTTCCGACAAGAAGGTGTTTATTTAAGAAGGTTTTTCCCCTAAGACTGTTTATATAGTTTCAGTTTTCTTTATAAATAGGCCAACTTCTGCTGATACTGTTTACAAAACATTATTTTTAATTCTTAATTTAAAAAAAAAACAAGTGAAGCTTTCTTTAAAAATGATTCATCACAACAGACACTACTGACTACACACACATATACTGGTTTTGCTAGTTAGCCGGACAATTTTTTCAAACCAGTTTTTTGCAACACTAAACAGACACCTCCTTCCACTTATGGTAGAAAGATGCAGTAAATCTTCAAAAATTCTGTTTGAGCTATACAACACAAATCTAACTTTAAAGTTAAGATAAACACATCAGAAATCAAAATACAAGAACCTGACGCAATGCTGTATTAAGAGGACAACGATAATGAGGTACTTAGCTCCGCCCATGACACAATCAGTAATTGCCAGGGCCAACTTTATTTGTCAGGACCATGTCCTTACACATACACAAACATGATATTTCTGTGTATTAAAAAGGCCAAACATATTCAGCCTTCTTGCATTGCTGGCATTCAATCATAGTGGCCAGTTTCCTTTTTTAATGTGTTTACCAAAATGTCTCATGACCGCGGTAACCTCTATGGAAAACCATGGATGCTTTTTTGCTCTCCTAGCAGTTTCCAGGGATACTAGAAACAAAGACAAAATAAATCATTAATTAAAACCAACTCCACTTTAAACATTTTTAAAACAATTAGGAAATTTGTGGTTGGTATATTATTTCAACCTGGAGAGACTCACACAGAGAGATAAAGACAATTAGAGTGTTTTATTGGCTAGAGGTCTTTGGCGTTCAGGCCCCAGCAGAAGACGAGTTTGCAGAGAACCGCTGTGAGCTTGAATGATCGAAGTAGGGTGAGAGATTAGGGTAGTCTTCCCCCAGGACCCGGACCTGGTGGTGGTGTGGAGAGGAGTCCAGAGGAGCATAAGAAAGCGAGGGTGGAGATCGGGGAGGCGGTGGGACGAGACTTGGCTGGCGAGCAGGAGGAGCCGTGGACGGAGAGCCTTATATCCTGCACCTGGATGCGATTTGGCAGCTGAGAGCGAGGATCCGCGATGACTGATGCTGGACAGCTGGGTGAGTCTGCCAGGTTGAAATTGTGGCGAGCCTTCACTTGTTGTAACAATGCTTCTTGGCTAGAGGTTTTGTACTAATGTAATGTCTGTTTATTCCCCTTTTAAATTGTGAATTCATAAAGAAAATACAGTAATTGTTTAGGAATTAACTTAAAACCTTAAATCTACATTAATAACTTTTTGCCATGCAGAGGAAAAATTTTACACCTGTAATTAAAAAAAAAAAAAAGATCCACTCTCAACACAGCTTGTTCTTCAACAGAACAAACTAACTAACCAACTAAAACAAAACAAAAGCATACACTCATTTAGGACTTATACTACCAGTCAAAAGTTTGGACCCACCTTCTCATTTTAATAAGAATGAGAAGATAAAGGTATGCAGAGAACTATGAACATATGCAGCATGTCCATCAAGACTATTATTATTATGCGCATAGGAAAACAACAAAGATTTTTCACATAATTGTGTGGGGCCATTTTCGGGGTGTCACAACAGCCAATCAGAATAAGACACTGTGTGAAAATTCATGAGGTCTTGCTATTACACAACCTGCCTCCGGGGGCGCTGTGATACACAGTTTATACACAAAATCAGGTTTATGTGTATTAAACGGACATCTTGTTTTGTTTTGTTTTTTGCATTTTTAGGGTTAATGGACCAATAGAAACCCTTCTACATTTTTAGAATTTTGTCAAAATTAGCAGGACACCGCTCCTGTCCTGTTAATCCAAAATGTCCTTCGAGTGTGGTGTGTATTCTGACCAAATGTCCTGCTAAACCACATCTACTAACGCGCACACACACACGCACACACACACACACAGGTTATTTTATTAAGTACACCTGTTTAATTGGTTGTCAACACAAATTAAATTAAAGTGATGGTTGTGCATAAAAATCCAGGCAGAGCAATAGTTTCTGAAATGCTCAGACTGCCTGGCACCACATTCATCTTTCCCATTCTCATGGTCAAATGGAGCTTCAGCACGTCTACAAGCCTAAATGTATTGATTTGCTGCCATGTGCTTGGCTGATTAGCTAGTTGTGTTAACAAGGACTTGTAACAGGATGAGTGTATATGTACAGCCCCTCCGCTCGTATAGTAGCATTCCAACAGTGTGAAGTTCTCTGCCTTTGTCCAGGAATGTCTTGTTCCCGTAGCTCATTTCTTCCTCAGAATGTCCCGGTTGTCCAACATCTGATGCAGACTTTGGTAATCCATATGACATATAAGACAAATTGATTGTTATATATTTTGTAATTTAGCCACTCCAAATGACATTCCAGTGTCTGCTGTGATGAATCTTATTTTAAATTTGTCATTTAAGAACATTTCCCATGTTTCTAATAAATTAATAATTGATAATAATGTTTTGTAAACAGAAACAGTAAAAGTTGGCTTCTTTATAAAGAAAATTGAAACTATATAAATGTTTTGGTAATAACAATAATAATCATGCTCCCAGTGTCTAGGTCACACTTTTCTCTTCTGAGAAGTCCAGTCATTAACTTCTGACAAGGAAGTTTTAAATAAAGAGTGATAAAATTAGTATAATGAATAAAGTTCAACCTTTATAAACCAAGTGCTTAAAAGTTTTGTATTATCAAAGCATAGAATTATAATATTATTGCAGTAGTTAAATAAATATTCACTTGACAGAATGCATACAGTGTCTGCTTTTATTAGGATCTATGATTTTGCCTGTTTGTCTACTGTCTTTATGCTCCCATGGCCACAAATGTGCAGCATTAGATTCTGTTTCCATCGGAACTAGTGTTTGTTTGAACTCTTTAAGGTAAACACTTGTTTGATGTCTTAACACAGAAAATGGGACAACTGAAGTGTCATTATTGTTTTGGATTGTTACCTAGTTTCAGCTGCCACAGTAAATCATTCAGACTTAATATGCAAATCTAGCACCAAGGTGTGGTGGTGTACTGTTTGTGCGTCAGCTTTCTGGGTGGATCTTTCCTCATGCTGACCATATTTCTTTGTGATTCAGAATCAACAATAATAATATGGATTTAAAATGAACAGTTTATAGCAAAACTTATTCTAAAAGTGTTTCTTGATTATATACACTTATTTATAGACAGGTTACAAAAAAAAAATAACACAATTATTATTTTTTTTTTAGGATTTAGGGTTAGGGTAATCCTAAAACTATCCCTCAATTGAAGGAGTTTCCGTTTCTCTTCTGTATGAAGGAGGACATTTTATTCATTTTTGAACTGTAGTTTTTAAACAGGTTACCTGAAGAAATAAATTTATTTTCATTTGTTCTCAAGTGATAATTTTTGTGTTTATTGTTACTGTTTCATAAATTCTGAACGAAAACACGTATTTGGACTATAAAGTGCTTTCTATTTACCTAAAAACACTGATCAAATTCTGTGACTGTTTTGGTCAAACTTTGAAAATAGTAAAAATAATGAAAACGTTTTTTATTTTGATCATTTTCATTGCATTTGATGCACGAGCCTCTTAACCTGTACAGGTAAAAGTTAGCTGACAGCAGAGTAATAAAAACCTTTATTCATACAAAAATATTTCATACAAAAATTTTATTTTGCAATGACCCAGATTTGAAACAAAACAGGACATTGATCAAGCTAGAGGGAGGTAACCACAAAATTCAATTGCGCATTTGTTACGTGTTAGGTATGCACCTTGTTTCGTTCTGTTCTTTGGCCAGGTGACACCTCCCAACCTAATTTCATTATGACAATATTAAAGATACTTTGAACTATAAGGCCACTCCATCATCACTTAACAATCCACCATCCACTCCCTTTTCTGGGTGTGGATGGAACAAAGGATGGAGATAAAAAGAAGACAGACAGAGAGGAAGAGACAGATCAGTGCTCTCAAGACAGAGACATCACCAAACAAATCTGTTCAACTGCAGCAAGATCTTCAGAGAGTCTCCTCCACAGAAGCCTTCATCGTCCTAATCTTTGAAAACGGTAAGACTGTCTTCAGTTCCTGTACTGTTAGTTAGACTCTGATAACACAGTAAATAACATAATAAAAAACAGAAACCTTTTTAAATGTATGAAGGTTGACATTAGATCAAAGTGGCATGTCTGTTCTGTCAGTGTTTTTGGTTTCTGCTGAGCATTTAAAAGTGTAAACCATCACTAACCTGAACAGAGCTTTCTTTACTAAAAATTTCCGCTCATCTGTGTGTCTACTAGCTCTTGTTAGCTGTGTGACAAGCCTCCAAGATGCATCGCCCCCTACTGTACCTGTGCGTTCTCATCGCACTGACAGGTAATCTAGAAAAACAACACTTAGAGACAAATATTCAAAATGTTTACTGTCTGTAACTCAACGTTCATCTGTCTCCATGTTTGTAGGTGCTGCTACAGCTGAGATCTGCACCTTGACCGGCCCCACTGTCATTGACTTTCAGGGTCATCTTAATAATGTGACAGATCGGTGTGCGTACTCTCTGCTAGCAGACTCTGGCAATGACTTGAAAGTGGTTGCCAACTTTCGGGAACGTCGCCATAGAGACGTGAGCTTTGTGGACAGTGTGACTCTGACTGTGGGCAGTTCAGCTGATGAAATTGTCCTGGAACAAGGAGGCAGAGTCCTGGTAAGTTACAAACAACTGCAGGAAAGATATCAGAGTAACATTTAATCTAAAGGGCTCTCTACCACCCCCTCCTCTTCCTTAAACTCCTGATCTTCCTGCAGAATCTCATCTTACTTCTGTGACATTATTATAAGATTCATAAACTCAGTGGCTGTCCAGCTTGTTTCTCAGTGTTTAAATGACTCAATGTTTCCTCAAACTCTTCTTGTTGATGCAGGTGAACGATGCAGTGATGTCCATCAACAGCACTGGCCAAAACTTTTTTGGTGTTGACGTGGTCAAGGATGAAACTGGAGTTACTGCAGAGTTTACCACCACTGAATACACCATAAATGTGTTCTTTGATGGCACCACGGCACAGATCTCCATGGAAGGTAGAAAAAATACACTTATAACTAACCCTAAGTCTCAAATATCTGTACAAACATTTTAAACATAATCCTCTTATTAAATTACTGGTTGTGTTGAACAAGTTTTATTAGCAATACGTTTCTGACATGCATTCTGTTGGGAAACTTTTCAGTTCCTGTTAATTCAACTCTGACTGGTCTGTGTACTGACTCCAGCGATGTTTCAAGTGGTTACAACTGCTACAGGTATTACCTCCTGACAAGCTCAGTTTCTGCTCTCTACTGGTTTATGAATGAGCTTCTGACATGTTATAAGTCTTTTCTGAACAAGTCAGAGGACAGAAGGAGAATAAATCTTAAACTCATGTTGTTTGTCGCCCCCTAGCAGTGAGACCGATTGCACAGAAGAGAATTCAACTGCCTGTGAAGAAGTGACTAAACGGTGAGCACATTCATCTACACAACAGGAAACATCTGTCTGTGTTACACGTTGCTCATGTTATATCACATGGTAAATGAAGAAAGAATATAGGTTTGTCACTAATTATCTTTTCTTCCCTGTGTGAATTAGCTGCAACATCCTGACAAAATACACCTTCGCCTCCTGTAACGCTGATCTTGACCCAACACCCTACATAGATGCCTGCAAGGAAACTGTGAGCAGATATCCATTAAAGGATGGTCTCATTACTCAGTTCCTGTGGGCCTATGCCAGAGCCTGCAGCTTGGTCGGCCACAATGAACTGGGAGACTGGTGGACCAAGGCTGAATGCTGTAAGACCTTAACATCTTCTTGCAGAACATTTTTTTTTCCATTTTTAAAATAAAACTGTTTTAAAAAATAAAATGTCTGTTTTCTGCTGTAGCTCCACCTAAGGCTTATTGTCAGGATGTAATCTGCAGAGATCATGAGTTCTGTGGCTGGAAGTTCAGTGGAGAACCTGCCTGCCTCTGCAGAGCTGACTTTGGCTGCACATACAGAGACTCCAACACTCTTGGTATTACATCCGTGACATATGCATATTATGACTGAGTAACTGAAAAAACACATTCTGAATGATTTTTCCTTTGCATATATGTTTTCAGGTGATCCCACAGTTTGCAAGCATAACTCTGCTTCCCTCACTCTTGCTAACTGTCTGCTGGAGGAAAGAGGCATCGACTATGAAGTCTTACATCTCTATGACCCGACCTGCAAGGGTGAGCTGAATGAGGACAACAACATGGTGACTTTCAACTTCGACACCAGCAACCTCTGTGGAGCAATAATCTCGGTGGGTTTGATGTCCAACTAAACACAAAGAGAAAATCTCCTGCAGCTTGTCCTGCAATTCAACAAAGTTACTCCTTAACTTCTGTAGTTTTGATGTTTTGTTGGTTGTTATTATGTTGAACATCAAGATAAAGATGTAACAAAATTCAATTATTTAAATAAGGAAAGGTACGTAAGCTATTTCAGTTCCAACATCTGAATGTGTCATCCTCCAGTATGATGAAAATGAAATCAACTACACAAACGCCATCATAAACCAGAACTTCACTGACGATATCGTTCGCCACGACCAAGTGTTCATTGAGTTTTCCTGCTTCCATCGTCAACCTGACCTGAGAACCGTTTCTTTCACCATCATGGACAACAGGTACTGGCTGTGATGTTAGTCATGATACTTAACTTTTTGTCTTCTAGTGTGTGAGTTATAAGATCTAACTTGTGATTGTCTTTTTGTTCTACAGCTATATGCACATAACAACTGGTGAATGGACTTACAATGTGTCCATGATCCCCTACATAGACGAAAAGTGCAGCAAAGTTGTCGCTACAGAAACTGAAGTGAAGCTCAATCAGAAGGTCTGGGTGGAGCTGAAGACCCAGGGGCTGGATGAAGAAACAATCGCCGTGGTGACTGACTCCTGCTGGGCAACCAGTGTGTCGGATCCTTACAGCACCTCAAGATACGACCTGATCATAAATGGGTGAGAGATGTTCCTAAATGAGGCCAATGACTCCCGTTTATCAGATATCCTTTGTGAACATACATTCTGATTCTGCTTTAACACTGTTTTCCTTTTTCTCAGCTGTGCCAACCCTCGTGATGGGACTGTGCGTGTGAGGGGAAATGGAGTAGGAACTTCCAACCGCTTCTCCTTTAACATGTTTGAGTTCAGACAACATTCTAATCATGTCCATCTGCACTGCCAACTCCGGCTGTGTCTTAAAAAGAACAACAACTGTGTCCCGGTACGCAAGAAAGCTTTATAAGCTTTCAGCTTTACAGCTTTAATACTGTTTATAAAACTCCTGTATCAGAATGGCTGCTCTTTACTTTTAAATGAAAGCTTTGACTATAAGTTCTTGCAGAATCAGCCCTGATTGTGCATATTTTGGACTTAAAATCTCTATTTCTGCCTTTCAGATGTGTCCTTCAAGTAAAAGGAGACGTAGATTTGCCAGGTCCAAATACACCCAGGATGAACCAGCCCTCATCAGCATGGGCTGGAGGAAATAGGTAAGACTCTTCATTTATAATTCATATTAATTTGTTGCTTTTTATTTGTAAGAGCATATGTTTATATAAAATAACTTGAATTCATCCTAAAAGTATATCGAACTGGACATTATCTTTTGATCTTACTGTTTAAGATATATCTTGTGATAAATACTTTGAATTGGAAGAACATAAAATCGTAGATGGTTACAGGCTGATACACAGAGGTCAGGGTGAAGTTATGTCTTCAGAAACAGTTGATTAGCAGATTTTAGAAGGAAGAACTGAGAGCTAGAAGGCTGCAAATAGATAAAACATGGAGCAAGGTAACATGTTTGTAAATGAAAAATAACTGACATTTTTATTCAATTACCTTCTCAGATGGTTTCCACGGTGACCTTGACTGACCTACTGGCTGCCAACCTCAACAATGACCCCAGACCTGAGTCCTGATCCAGAGACTGGATGTGTGAAAGGATGAGCTCATCTCCAGTTGCAGTGATGAAGCTTTGGTTGCTCTCACAGCTGACAGGACAGGACAAAACACTCAATCATGACAGACTCTTAAATTAATCTTTTTCCAGCCTTGTTATTTTGGGAACTGTGTGGGCTAAATGTGAATTCATGAAAACCTAATTTAAACTTTTATAAATATAATTTTTATAAATTATTGAAATGCTAATATAATCAAATATATATTGTAAATCACAGATTTACAGGTAGATTTTGGAGAAAATTTCAATTCAACATTTAATTTATAATTAGTCTTTTAAAAAGTGACACTCAGGGTTTATACGCTAGACAGAATAAATTTAGCTGTGTTTACTTTTACTTTTTTAAATTGTGTATTGTTATTTCTACTGTATAGGTTGTTTAACAATCTATGCTTCTTTTATCTGTAACTTTTTTCTAAAACAATGTAGTAGACTGCATGCAAATAAAATTTCTGAGACAAAAAGAACAGAACCTGATTTTTGTTTTCTTTAAAGGTCAATTTATAAATGTAACACCGACTTGATTATCAGACCCAATAAAAAAGATTACATTCAAATAAGGATAATTAAGTATTGTCAGTAATGCATACATGTCTAAAGCCTGGAGTGTCTCTGGATTAATCTGATCTAAAATCAGTCAGAGAAGTTCAGCACAACATGAAGATTGAACCTCCATCTACTCAGAAATAACATTTTTTGAGTATGCAAAACATTTTATTGTTTCAGGGTGTCCACATAAAAACAATGTTTTTGGAAACTAGGTTTTAGAGTGAAAATATTCTGAATCGCCACCCTTGCATTTTCATGTGGACAGTCTAAATGCAACCTTTTAAAGAATAAGGAGATTAATGTTTTGGAAAAGGATCTACAGTGTAGATCTTTAAAGCAGTGGGGGCCAGTCCGGGTCCTTGAGGGCCATTATTCTGCATGTTTTAGTTGCTTCTCTGCTTTTCAGCAGGTCTTCAAATTCTGCAGAAGCCTGTTAATCCCTTATTCATTAAAATCAGATGTGTCAAAGCAGAGAATCAAGTAAAACATGCAGAATAGTGTCCCTCCAGGACCAGAATTGGACACCACTGCATTAAAAACATGCAAACTAAAGGAATAGATTTAAAAGACCAACACTCCTGTAGAATTAAAGAATTACCGTATTACTACTCTACATACGGGCCTGACATAATTACTGCAGCATTTTGAGTCATTTTTTGTGTTTAAGTGTGAATAAAAGCATTTCTAGAAACAGTCCCTTGTTTACAAGGATATTTTTAGAAACTGAAAATAAAAAGACTGTTTTGAAAAGAGCTTTTCTGTGTGGATGGGGCCTTAATATTGACTGCAGTTTAAGACACAGCAGAGAACATTTTATCCTAACATGTATAGTGTATTTACATTTCTTCAATGTGCAGCTTGTGAAAATTGTATCTATTAGTTCCTTAAAGCTTACCTTTGGAACCCCTTTTCTCTCCCATATTTACCACCTCCTTTGGCCAAAGGATTAGCCTGAATGACCTCTCATATCCCTCCTGTGCAGATGATGGCTTTTATTTTCCTTCTCGCCAAAAAGTTGTTGGTGAAAACAACCCTGGCAGGAGGTTGGACTCAGTCAGATTCTTTGTGGACACAAGCACACTGAATAAACTGGAAGCTTTAATTCACAAAATCAGACAATCTCTCCACAGCTAATGAGCTGCATGATAATTTAATTTCCCCTCATGGTTAATTACAGCACTAAGTCTTGCTTTATTTAAATGTGCTATGACCAGAAAAAGGGTTTTGGAAAGTCAGCTTACTTGTAGATAAGATAAAAATACAGTATTGTCAAAATAATTATTTGTTTCCTTTTCACTCAACACTCCACATTACTTTCCCAGCATAAACTGCTCACGTCCTGGCCTAGAGCGCCTTCTGCTGGCCTTGCTGTACTTAGCAGGAATGCAAGAAATCACATCTCCTGTGAAAATGCAGTGTGTTCTCCACTCTTCACACACTGACAGCAACACAGCAGGAGAAATGCGAGCACAGGCTTCCAGTATCTGTAGTTTCAGGTGCTGCACATCTCGTATCTTCACAGCAGAGACAACTGCCTTCAGATGACCCCAAAGATAAAAGTCTAAGGGGGTCGGATCGAGAGACCTTGGGGGCCATTCAACTGGCCCACGACGACCAATCCACTTTCCAGGAAGTGGAAGTGGGAGAAGAGGGTTGCATTGACAATCCAACACAATGGGCAGCACTTTGAACACATTTTATAAGTGCTGAGAAACTTATAAATAACTCATGACAGGATAAAGTTACGTTAAAACCAAGCACACCGTTGTTTTTCTTGTGACATTCCCAATAAGTTTGATGTGTCACATGACCCTCTTCCCATTGAAAAAACAAAAGTTGGATCCAATATGGCCAACTATGGTCACCACCCATCTTGAAAAGTNAGATTCACCTTTTGACTCAGTTCTCTCTTCACCACGACAGATCGGTACAGCGCCTGCTTCACTGCAGACGCTGCACCAATCCGCCTGTCGATCTCCCGCTCCATTTTTCCCTCATTCGTGAAAAAGATCCTGAGATACTTAAACGCCTCCACTTGGGGCAGGACATCTTCCCCGACCCGGAGAAGGCACTCTACCCGTTTCCGGCTCAAGACCATGGCCTCGGATTTGGAGGCACTGATCCTCATCCCAGCTGCTTCACATTTGGCTGCGAACTGCTCCAGCAAAAGCTGCAGATCATGGCCTGATGAAGCCAAGGCCGAAGGCCACCAAAACGGATCCCCTCAACACCTTGGCTGCGCCTACAAATTCTGTCCATAAATGTTATGAACAGAATCGATGACAAAGGGCAACTATGGCGGAGTCCAACTCTCACTGGAAACAAACCTGACTTACTGCCCGCAATGTGTGATCCCTCTGTGGTTGGAACACACTCTCCGATCCCCATTTTTAAATAAGGGGACCACCACCCCAGTCTGCCAATCCAGGGGAACTGCTCCCGATGTCCACGCAATATTGCAGTGTCACGTTAGCCAACACATCCCTACAACATCCAGAGCCTTAAGGAACTCTGAGCAAATCTCATCCACCCCCGGAGCCCTGCCACCGAGGAGCTTTTTAACCACCTCAGTGACCTCAGCACCGGAGATTGGATAGCCCAACCCAAAATCCCCAGGCTCCACCTCCTCAGTGGAAGACGTGCTGGTGGGATTGAGGAGGTCTTCGAAGTATTCCGCCCACCGAGCCACAAGGTCCTGAGTCGAGGTCAGCAGCACACCACCCCCACTATAAACAGTGTTGGTGCTGCACTGCTTTCCCCTCCTGAGACGCCGCATGGTGGACCAGAATCGCCTTGAAGCCGTGCGGAAGTCTTTCTCCATGGCCTCTCTGAACTCCTCCCATGCCCGAGTTTTTGCCTCAGCGACCACCTGAGCTGCATGCCGCTTGGACTGCCGGTACCTGTCAGCTGCTTCTGGGGTCCCACAGGCCAAAAATGCCCGATAGGACTCCTTCTTCAGTCTGACAGCATCCATCACCGCTGGTGTCCACCAGCGGGTTCGAGGGTTGCCACCGCAACAGGCACCAACTACCTTGCGACCACAGCGAGTGAGCTGCTTAATAATTTAATTTCCCCTCAAGGTTAAAAACAACATTTAGGAACCACTCAATCAAAACAGCCCAAAATTTCTGCTCAGGTTTCAGCTTCTGTTTGAACTATATGAACCTTAAAAAATAATAATATATAGGTCCTGATGCCAGGTAACAGGTAAGTGACACAGAAATTTTTTTGAGTTTTCAACTTAACTGTTCTCAGAACAGCTCCCCTTATCATTGAGGTGTAGACGGACAGCTGAGTTTTGGTCTGTGGAGATAACTTTGATCACATTACACGCATAGATGGAGGAAATGTTTAATGTTTTCTCAACAACAAATGTTTGTTTGTAAAATATAAAAGAAGTGTCAAATATTGAAATTAATGATAGTAATAACTAGAGATATTACATTTTCTGTGAAAATGTAGTGTGAAAGTTCAGGCCTGAATGACTTTGCAAAAATTGGCTGAAACTGAAACTGAGTCGTTGAAGCTGAAAGAAGTCAAACACTATCTAAACACTAAAAGAAACAAAACACCAGCTAAAAACTAAAACATGCATTACAAGTAAATGGCCTGGACTTGTGTAGTGCTTTACACTACAGTCAGTCATTCACCCATTCGTCCACACATTCACACACTGATGGTCGTAAGCTACATTTTAGCCTCAGCTGCCCTGTGGCAGACTGACAATGAGGCTGCCATGACACTGGCGCCACCGAACAGTAGGCAAGGTGTCTTGCCCAAGGACACAACGGCTGAGACGGACAGAGAGGGCAACCCACCGGTTACCTCCTAAGCCACTGCTGCCCCCCAAGCACATACATAACCTTAACCTAAACTCAAGTTAGACCTTAACACAACCCTAACCCAAAACTGATGTTCCATCATATTAGGACTAGATTTGGACCCCATAAGAACTACGGATCTTGACAACATATAGGTGATTTTACTAGAAAAGGTCATAATAAAGACAGAAAAAAGAGAAAAAGAACAGACACACACAGAAACATGGAAAAAACCATCATCACTCTGCCTTCACCTTCACAGGTTGGTAATAATAAAAGTAATTGCAGGCGTTAACTTTGAAATGCTCAATCAATCATGAGTTCAGAATGACAAGATACAGGCTGTGCTGGAACACCAAACGCCTGTGGTAGTAGCAGAGAGTCCATTTTTAACACATAATACAAGAAACAAAAGGTCATTCTAGATCACATGAGATATTATATAAGATATTTCACCTAACGGCATTTAAAGTGTATAAAGAAAATGACTTTAATGCTTTCATTTCTCAACATAATATAATCTTAGTCTAAAATTCTGACACAAAGGGTAGACTGGAATATGCATTATTTCAAGTAATGCTACGCTTTGAACTAAACCCTGTGAAAACTGTGGTGTCATTCTTATATTAAATAATTGTAACCTGGTATTAATGGTGCCCTAAATATTTTACCGCAATAAATAGGTCAGTCTCATTATGCAAATCAACTAAAAGGTATGGCGGTATGCTTCAAAGGCTTCCTCCAGAGTTTGTTTGAAATATTTTAACTCAACAAACAGGTTGCAGGTTTGCCTCTGCCTTTCAATGTGGAGTTTGCACGTTCTCCTCGTGCTTGTGTGGCTTTTCACCTTAGCCCTAAACCTAAAATATGATGTTCCATCTTATTAGGACCATACTTTGGTCCCCATAAAAACTTAATCCTAACAAGCTGCATGATTTTATTGCTGCTTTGTCATTGCCTTCAGCAGCAGACGATAATCAAAGTAATTACAGGGAAGTTTTTACTTTAACGTGTTCAATTAGTCATCAGATCTGAATTAAAAGATCAACATCGAAACAATAATTACAGACTAATGTAAAAATTCAAAATTGGATCATTAAACATTTTAAATGGGGATGTTTATTACAAATACCTAATATTATATCAATATATAATATGTGTGTGAATGTGTGTTTGTATGCCTGGTTTTTATTTACCTTGTTAGAACCTTTTCTGGAATAATCACATACCTTTACAGGACTGGTAGTCCTTATCTGGACCAAAACCCAGTCCTGATGCAGCAGAACCTCATTTTTTTTTAGGTAGGGGGTTGTTTTAGGTTTAGACCACTGTTTGTCAGTAAAATATCTTATCAACCACTGAACACATTTTAATGAAACCTTTGGAAAGAAATCTTTGCGTTGCCATCTACAACTGATTAACTTTTGGAGTCAACCAATGCAAGATGGCCACCACAGATTTTTCCCCTAAACATATACAAAAAAGGCTACATCACAGTGTGTTTTACAGTTACTGAGCTAAAGTTTGGTGTGGTTGTGGCTGAGACTTATTTTCAACACAAATTACTAGATTCAGTAGATCTTGTGAGATATTGCATGACATTGCACCTTATGTTATTATCATTGCATGAAGAAAATGACTTTAAAGCTTTCATTTCTCAACATAATATATTATTAGTCCAAAATTCTGACACAAAGGGTAGACTGCAATATGCATTATTTTAAGGAATGCCAGGCTTTAAACTAAAACCTGTGAAAACTGTGGTGTCATTCTTATATTAAATAATTGTAACCTTGTATTAATTGTGTCCTAAATATTTTATCGCAATAAATAGGTCATTCTCATTATGCAAATCAACTAAAAGGTATGGCGGTATGCTTCAAAGGCTTCCTCCAGAGTTTGTTTGAAATATTTTAACTCAACAAACAGGTTGCAGGTTTGCCTCTGCCTTTCAATGTGGAGTTTGCACGTTCTCCTCGTGCTTGTGTGGCTTTTCACCTTAGCCCTAAACCTAAAATATGATGTTCCATCTTATTAGGACCATACTTTGGTCCCCATAAAAACTTAATCCTAACAAGCTGCATGATTTTATTGCTGCTTTGTCAATGCCTTCAGCAGCAGACGATAATCAAAGTAATTACAGGGAAGTTTTTACTTTAACGTGTTCAATTAGTCATCAGATCTGAATTAAAAGATCAACATCGAAACAATAATTACAGACTAATGTAAAAATTCAAAATTGGATCATTAAACATTTTAAATGGGGATGTTTATTACAAATACCTAATATTATATCAATATATAATATGTGTGTGAATGTGTGTTTGTATGCCTGGTTTTTATTTACCTTGTTAGAACCTTTTCTGGAATAATCACCCATCTTGACAGGATTCCTTATCTGGACCAAAACCCGGTCCTGATGCAGCAGAACCTCATTTTTTTAGGTAGGGAGTTGGTTTAGGTTTAGACCACTGTTTGTCAGTAAAATATCTTATCAACCACTGAACACATTTTAATGAAACCTTTGGAAAGAAATCTTTGCGTTGCCATCTACAACTGATTAACTTTTGGAGTCAACCAATGCAAGATGGCCACCACCCCTATTTCCCTAATCATACACAAAAATGGCTACATTACTGTGGTTTTAACAGATACTGAGCTAAAGTTTGGTGTGGTTGTAGCTGAGAGTTTTTTTCAACACATACTACTAGATCAGATCATTAAATCATTAGAGTATCTATCTATCTATCTATCTATCTATCTATCTATCTATCTATCTATCTATCTATCTATCTATCTATCTATCTATCTATCTATCTATCTATCTATCTATCTATCTGTCTGTCTCTCTGTCTGTCTGTCTGTCTATCTGTCATGCATATGTTAATGTGTTTGGTATGTACATTATTTCTTCCTGTTTCTTTCTGCCAAGTGCCACCTCCTAACCTAATTTCACTATGAGGATAACAAAGTTATTTTCAACTTTAAGGCCACTCTATCATCACGTGGAAATCAATCATCCACACCCTTTTCTGGGTGTGGATGGAAGAGAGGATGAAGATAAAAAGAGGGGAGACAGAGAGGAAGACACAGATCAGTGCTCTCAAGACAGAGACATCACCAAACAAATCTGTTCAACTGCAGCAAGATCTTCAGAGAGTCTCCTCCACAGAAGCCTTCATCGCCCTAATCTTTGAAAACGGTAAGACTGACTAAGTTCCTGTACTGTTAGTTAGACTCTGATAACACAGTAAATGATGTGATATAGAACACAATTTTAAATGTATGAAGGTAGACACCAGACCAGAGCGGTGAATATCTGATAAGAAAATGATCTATATTTACTGAACGAGTTGCTGTTCTGGTCAATGATTCTGGTTTCTGCTGAGCATTTCTAAGTGTAAACCATCACTTACCTGCACAGAACCTTCTTTACTAAGAATTTCTACTCATCTGTGTGTCTACTAGCTCTTGTTAGCTGTGTGACAAGCCTCCAAGATGCACCGCCCCCTGCTCTACCTGTGCGTTCTCATCGCACTGACAGGTAATCTAGAAAAACAACACTTAGTGGCAAATATTCAAAGTGTTTACTGTCTGTAACTCAACGTTCATCTGTCTCCATGTTTGTAGGTGCTGCTACAGCTGAGATCTGCACCTTGACCGGCCCCACTGTCATTGACTTTCAGGGTCATCTTAATAATGTGACAGATCGGTGTGCGTACTCTCTGCTAGCAGACTCTGGCAATGACTTGAAAGTGGTTGCCAACTTTCGGGAACGTCGCCATAGAGACGTGAGCTTTGTGGACAGTGTGACTCTGACTGTGGGCAGTTCAGCTGATGAAATTGTCCTGGAACAAGGAGGCAGAGTCCTGGTAAGTTACAAACAACTGCAGGAAAGATATCAGAGTAACATTTAATCTAAAGGACTCTCTACCACCCCCTCCTCTTCCTTAAACTCCTGATCTTCCTGCAGAAATTGCAGATTCATAAACTCAGTGGCTGTCCAGCTTGTTTCTCAGTGTTTAAATGACTCAATGTTTCCTCAAACTCTTCTTGTTGATGCAGGTGAACGATGTAGTGATGTCCATCAACAGCACTAGCCGAAACTTTTTTGGTGTTGACGTAGTCAAGGATGAAACTGGAGTTACTGCAGAGTTTACAACCACTGAATACACCATAAATGTGTTCTTTGATGGCACCACAGCACAGATCTCCATGGAAGGTAGAAAAAATACACTTATAACTAACCCTAAGTCTCAAATATCTGTTTAAACATTTTAAACATAATCCTTTTATTAAATTACTGGTTGTGTTGACCAAATTTTATTAGCAATACGTTTCTGACATGCATTCTGTTGGGAAACTTTTCAGTTCCTGTTAATTCAACTCTGACTGGTCTGTGTACTGACTCCAGCGATGTTTCAAGTGGTTACAACTGCTACAGGTATCACCTCCTGACAAATTCAGTTTCTGCTCTGCTACTGGTTAATGAATGAGCTTCTGACATGTTTTGAGTCTTTTTAGAATGAGACAGAGGAAGGGGAAGGAAAATCTTAAACTTGTGTTGTTTGTCGCCCCCTAGCAGTGAGACCGATTGCACAGAAGCTCCTGACAGTTCAATCGACTGTGAAGCAGTGACTAAACGGTGAGCACGTTCATCTACACAACAGGAAACATCTGTCTGTGTTACACGTTGCTCATGTTATATCACATGGTAAATGAAGAAAGAATATAGGTTTGTCACTAATTATCTTTTCTTCCCTGTGTGAATTAGCTGCAACATCCTGACAAAATACGCCTTCACTTCCTGTAACGCTGATCTTGACCCAACACCTTACATAGATGCCTGCAAGGAAACTATGTGCAGATATCCTTTAGAGGATGGTCTCATTACCCAGTTCCTGTGGGCCTATGCCAGAGCCTGCAGCTTGGTCGGCCACAATGAACTGGGAGACTGGTGGACTAGGGCCGAATGCTGTAAGACCTTAAATACAGAACTGTCAGTAATGTTTATATATATATATATATATATATATATATATATATATATATATATATATATATATATATATATGTAAATACTAATTAAAAGCTTTCAGAATAACATATGGTAATTCTGTGTTCTTCTGTAGCTCCACCCAAGGCTTATTGTCAGGATGTAATCTGCAGCGATCATGAGTTCTGTGGCTGGAAGTTCAGTGGAGAACCTGCCTGCCTCTGCAGAGCTGACTTTGGCTGCACGTACAGAGCATCCAACACTCTTGGTATGACATCCGTGACATATGCATATTATGACTGAGTAACTGAAAAAACACATTCTGAATGATTTTTCCTTTGCATATATGTTTTTAGGTGATCCAACAGTCTGTGAGCATAACTCTGCTTCCCTCACTCTCGCTAACTGTCTGCTGGAGGAAAGAGGCATCGACCACAAAGTCTTACATCTCGTTGACCCGACATGCAAAGGCAAGCTGAATGAGAACAACATGGTGACTTTCAACTTCGACACCAGCAACCTCTGTGGAGCAACAATCTTGGTGGGTTCCATATCCAAGTAAAGAGAAAGAGAAAATGTCCTTCAGCTCGTCCTGCAGTTACTCCTTAACTTCTGTAGTTTTTATGTTTTGTTGGTTGTTGTTATGTTTAACCTCTTTTGAGTCCATTAGAAGCAGTAAAGATCTAAAGACTGCACAAACCTAAATGTAGAAAGATAAATGAGCTTTTCTCAATTTTCCAATATCTGAATGTGTCATCCTGCAGTCCGTTGACAATGAAATCAACTACACAAACGCCATCATAAACCAGAACTTCACTGGCGATATCGTTCGCCACGACCAAGTGTTCATTGAGTTTTCCTGCTTCCATCGTCAACCTGACCTGAGGACCGTTTCCTTCACCATCATGGACAACAGGTACTGGCTGTGATTTTTTGTTTTAGTCATGATACATAACTTTATGTCTTCTAGTGTGTGAGTTTATGTCTTTTTGTTCTGCAGCTATGTGGGCCGCATCACATCTGGAGAATGGACTTACAATGTGTCCATGATCCCCTACATAGACGAAAAGTGCACTAAAGTTGTAGCTACAGGAACTGAAGTGAAGCTCAATCAGAAGGTCTGGGTGGAGCTGAAGACCTATGGGCTGGATGAAGAGACAATCGCCGTGGTGACCGACTCCTGCTGGGCAACCAGTGTGTCGGATCCTGACAGCAAACCCAGACATGACCTGATCATAGATGGGTGAGAGATGTTCTTAAATGTGGCCAATGACTTCCATTTATGACATATCCTTTGTGAATTTTACTTAAAACACTGTTTTCTATTTTTTTCAGCTGTGCAAACCCTGATGATGGGACAGTGCGTGTGAAGGGAAATGGAGTAGGAACTTCCAACCGCTTCTCCTTTAACATGTTTGAGTTCACCAGACATCCTGATAATGTCCATCTGCACTGCCAACTCCGGCTGTGTCTCAAAAAGGACAACAACTGTGTCCCGGTACGCATAAAAGCTTTACAGCTTTAATACTGTTTATAAAACTCCTGAACCAGAATGGCTGCTCTTTACTTTTAAATGAAAGCTTTGACTATAAGTTCTTGCAGAATCAGCCCCGATTGACCATATTTTGGACTTAAATTCTCTGTTTCTGCCTTTCAGATGTGCCCTTCAAGTAAAAGGAGACGTAGATTTGCCAGGTCCAAATACACCCAGGATGAACCAGCCCTCATCAGCATGGGCTGGAGGAAATAGGTAAGACTCTTCATTTATAATTCATATTAATTTGTTGCTTTTTATTTGTAAGAGCATATGTTTATATAAAATAACTTGAATTCATCCTAAAAGTATATCGAACTGGACATTATCTTTTGATCTTACTGTTTAAGATATATCTTGTGATAAATACTTTGAATTGGAAGAACATAAAATCGTAGATGGTTACAGGCTGATACACAGAGGTCAGGGTGAAGTTATGTCTTCAGAAACAGTTGATTAGCAGATTTTAGAAGGAAGAACTGAGAGCTAGAAGGCTGCAAATAGATAAAACATGGAGCAAGGTAACATGTTTGTAAATGAAAAATAACTGACATTTTTATTCAATTACCTTCTCAGATGGTTTCCACGGTGACCTTGACTGACCTACTGGCTGCCAACCTCAACAATGACCCCAGACCTGAGTCCTGATCCAGAGACTGGATGTGTGAAAGGATGAGCTCATCTCCAGTTGCAGTGATGAAGCTTTGGTTGCTCTCACAGCTGACAGGACAGGACAAAACACTCAATCATGACAGACTCTTAAATTAATCTTTTTCCAGCCTTGTTATTTTGGGAACTGTGTGGGCTAAATGTGAATTCATGAAAACCTAATTTAAACTTTTATAAATATAATTTTTATAAATTATTGAAATGCTAATATAATCAAATATATATTGTAAATCACAGATTTACAGGTAGATTTTGGAGAAAATTTCAATTCAACATTTAATTTATAATTAGTCTTTTAAAAAGTGACACTCAGGGTTTATACGCTAGACAGAATAAATTTAGCTGTGTTTACTTTTACTTTTTTAAATTGTGTATTGTTATTTCTACTGTATAGGTTGTTTAACAATCTATGCTTCTTTTATCTGTAACTTTTTTCTAAAACAATGTAGTAGACTGCATGCAAATAAAATTTCTGAGACAAAAAGAACAGAACCTGATTTTTGTTTTCTTTAAAGGTCAATTTATAAATGTAACACCGACTTGATTATCAGACCCAATAAAAAAGATTACATTCAAATAAGGATAATTAAGTATTGTCAGTAATGCATACATGTCTAAAGCCTGGAGTGTCTCTGGATTAATCTGATCTAAAATCAGTCAGAGAAGTTCAGCACAACATGAAGATTGAACCTCCATCTACTCAGAAATAACATTTTTTGAGTATGCAAAACATTTTATTGTTTCAGGGTGTCCACATAAAAACAATGTTTTTGGAAACTAGGTTTTAGAGTGAAAATATTCTGAATCGCCACCCTTGCATTTTCATGTGGACAGTCTAAATGCAACCTTTTAAAGAATAAGGAGATTAATGTTTTGGAAAAGGATCTACAGTGTAGATCTTTAAAGCAGTGGGGGCCAGTCCGGGTCCTTGAGGGCCATTATTCTGCATGTTTTAGTTGCTTCTCTGCTTTTCAGCAGGTCTTCAAATTCTGCAGAAGCCTGTTAATCCCTTATTCATTAAAATCAGATGTGTCAAAGCAGAGAATCAAGTAAAACATGCAGAATAGTGTCCCTCCAGGACCAGAATTGGACACCACTGCATTAAAAACATGCAAACTAAAGGAATAGATTTAAAAGACCAACACTCCTGTAGAATTAAAGAATTACCGTATTACTACTCTACATACGGGCCTGACATAATTACTGCAGCATTTTGAGTCATTTTTTGTGTTTAAGTGTGAATAAAAGCATTTCTAGAAACAGTCCCTTGTTTACAAGGATATTTTTAGAAACTGAAAATAAAAAGACTGTTTTGAAAAGAGCTTTTCTGTGTGGATGGGGCCTTAATATTGACTGCAGTTTAAGACACAGCAGAGAACATTTTATCCTAACATGTATAGTGTATTTACATTTCTTCAATGTGCAGCTTGTGAAAATTGTATCTATTAGTTCCTTAAAGCTTACCTTTGGAACCCCTTTTCTCTCCCATATTTACCACCTCCTTTGGCCAAAGGATTAGCCTGAATGACCTCTCATATCCCTCCTGTGCAGATGATGGCTTTTATTTTCCTTCTCGCCAAAAAGTTGTTGGTGAAAACAACCCTGGCAGGAGGTTGGACTCAGTCAGATTCTTTGTGGACACAAGCACACTGAATAAACTGGAAGCTTTAATTCACAAAATCAGACAATCTCTCCACAGCTAATGAGCTGCATGATAATTTAATTTCCCCTCATGGTTAATTACAGCACTAAGTCTTGCTTTATTTAAATGTGCTATGACCAGAAAAAGGGTTTTGGAAAGTCAGCTTACTTGTAGATAAGATAAAAATACAGTATTGTCAAAATAATTATTTGTTTCCTTTTCACTCAACACTCCACATTACTTTCCCAGCATAAACTGCTCACGTCCTGGCCTAGAGCGCCTTCTGCTGGCCTTGCTGTACTTAGCAGGAATGCAAGAAATCACATCTCCTGTGAAAATGCAGTGTGTTCTCCACTCTTCACACACTGACAGCAACACAGCAGGAGAAATGCGAGCACAGGCTTCCAGTATCTGTAGTTTCAGGTGCTGCACATCTCGTATCTTCACAGCAGAGACAACTGCCTTCAGATGACCCCAAAGATAAAAGTCTAAGGGGGTCGGATCGAGAGACCTTGGGGGCCATTCAACTGGCCCACGACGACCAATCCACTTTCCAGGAAGTGGAAGTGGGAGAAGAGGGTTGCATTGACAATCCAACACAATGGGCAGCACTTTGAACACATTTTATAAGTGCTGAGAAACTTATAAATAACTCATGACAGGATAAAGTTACGTTAAAACCAAGCACACCGTTGTTTTTCTTGTGACATTCCCAATAAGTTTGATGTGTCACATGACCCTCTTCCCATTGAAAAAACAAAAGTTGGATCCAATATGGCCAACTATGGTCACCACCCATCTTGAAAAGTTTCCCCCCTCCTACTAATGTGCCACAAACAGGAAGTTAATATCACCAACCATTCCCATTTTATTAAGGTGTATCCATAGAAATGGCTCACCCTGTATATATATATATATAAACCTGCTCAGTCCTGTGGTGCAGCGTTTTATGGAGCGCAGGTGGAAGTCGCTGACAGCCACAGTTCTGCAGTGCAAACCAAGGTGGTCCACAGCTGAGAGGAGGAAGACTGAAGGAGTCTGGATCACCAGACTAAACGCAGTGGTACCTGGTGAAGGTTTGGTTTGTGTTATTTGTTTTATTTAGTGGGTAGCTGGAACCACCGACCCTCACCTCCAGACCTAACCCTCACCTTGACCTCTGGTCCTGAACCTAAACCTAACCCTGACCTTTAACCCTAACCCTAAACCTGACTTATGATCTGATCAGAATCTGTCCCCTCTGATTTTTACAGCTCCTTCTGGGGAACTTCAGGTTATATAATCCCTCTGGTAGGATCTGGTTCTTGATTGGGTTCTCCTCCTAGAAGGATATGCCATGCTCTAACCACCTCCAGTAGGAGGCGACTGATCAGATTAGTAAACCCCGTCAGATAACTCCTTTCACTGCAGAGGAGCAGCAGCTCTACACTGAGCTCCTTCTGGTATCTTTAAGGATGAACCTCGTCGTTCTTTAGAAGCAAAGTATCAAAAAATAAGATAATTGTTTAACATTTTTAGTTTCACTTTTATTAGCATTTACTAACTTCATGACACATCCCTACTATCTCACCTGCCCCCAAAGGGGGGGGGGGGGGGGGGGG